>NC_046163.1:77463440-77763440 GCF_011064425.1 Rattus rattus
TCTCACTGTTAGAATCAGTGATACAACTGTTATATATGTGCACAGGACCTAGGTTAGTCTCTTGCCAGCTCCCTGGTTGGTAGATCAGTCCACCCCTACGTTCTGAAATCAGTAATATTTGTGGGTTTTCTGTCCAAGTCCTCTTTCCAGCTAGACTCCTTCAGAAATCTAATTGTTCCAACTCTGTCTCAGCTGTCTTTTGCATGTTTTAGGTAGGTTCTGAAGCTGACTCTTTTCATGTAGTATGGAGACAGCTGTAAGTCTTGCTTGTCTCCACAGTCTCTCATATTTATCATACTAGTAACTACTATGAGTGTTAATGAAACAATAAGAATACTCCTTCAATTGTGACTTTGAGTATAAGGCGATGGCAGAAATACCACAGATTATAAATAAAGCATTATTGGACTACCAGACGAACCACTGCATTGGGGGACTTAGAGAGGTAGTGTGAGGGAAGGGCAGGAGTAGGACAGAGAGATTTAAGATTAGCATATGGAAAAGTAAGTTAGCAGAGGAACCTGTCTCCTGAATCTTACCTGTTATCAAAACATTGCATGTGCACAATCAGGCACTGGGGGTGGGGGGAGTAATTATGCAATCTATAAAGGGATTGAACACTGGGTGTCTAAGGATTTGAACTCGATGATCCAGTCCTGGTCCAATAGCCTAATGATATGCTCAGGACTGATTTTCTCCTTTTTAATAAGCTATCACTGTTATTACTATGTGCCCTAGTCCAAATCTTTGTTCCAGGACACAAGAATCGGAACATTTTAGTGAGTGTCTTCTCAGGTTGGATCCCCATCTTTAGCCAAAGTGTTTTCTGTACCAGGAGGCTCTCCCATAAGTCATTCTGCGAAGCAACTCTGCATACCTGAGACCTACGCAACCAACAGTTATAATCTTTGTATCTTCTTGTTTTGTGAATTCCATCAGGATTTCTAAAATGCAAATATCTATAAGCTCAAGTGGAGGTTCTTATAAAGTGATCTTAAGAATGTCTTGAAAGGAAGATACCAGAAAATATGTTAGTGAGAATTTAAGAATGATTCCCTACTAAGGACATATCAATTTCTTAAAATAATTATGTATTTTAAAGATTAAAATATAAACACTTTTCATTTATTCCTTGCAGTTAAGAAAACAGTTTGGTATGGTGGTACACATCCATAATCCCAGTACTCAGAGGTCATGGTAGCTGATCAGAGACATGCAGTAGGATTCTCCCATAAGGAAAATAAAAAATAACCCAAACCTTGACTATGAGACTGGGCTGGGTTAGAGAAGTTGAGGCCTCTTTCTGACTAACTGTGATATGAACTATGATATCCTCATATGTCAGATTTTACAACTATAAAATCTTGGTATAATAGGTATACTAATAGCAATGGGTAACCAGAGTTACTAGGAGACTTAAGCACATTATGGGTTCATTTAACAGATACAGAGATTATGCTGTTCTATATGTCATCTATTCTTGGCAGTCATATTTTCATATGTGCACTATGACTAGTCAAAGTATGTGAATGCATGCACTAAAGAGACTTCAGGGACAATTCTCTCTATAACCATCTTAATATGGTTCAAACACCTCAGGAGAAAATGATGAGGTTAGAAGGGAGACTGCTGGACTGAATGTTAGGAGATACTCCTGGTTGTTCCATAGACTAGATATCTGCCCTATATGTACTTTCTTGAACTGTCTATGTCCAAGGATCCAAAGACAGCCTCGTATAATTAAAAGGTTTAACATGGCAAAGCTGAAGGTTTGATTGGTTGGTATGTTCTTGGACAAAACCTTTGGAACTAATGGTAAGTAGGTAATTATATGGCCCATGGGCTTGAATAATAATAACCAGCCCTCCTCTTCCTCCTCTTATTTTTCCTGTTCTTCCTTCCTTCTCCCCTTTCTCCTCTGCTTCCATGAAATGGAAGGTTCTTGATAAGGCATGCAATTCAGATTCATATGGTGTTTTGCTAAGGAAAATCCTGTGGAGGACATGTGATATTGGAGAGAGAAATAGTACACAATGGACAAAGCGGCATCATTTTGCCTAGGTAGCTTTGGTAATATTTGTTAGTCTCTCATCTTCATTTTTGCTGACCTTCAATTCAATGAGAAATGCAAGACAGAGACATTCTCCTGGTGTACCTGCTGGTTCTGGATGCTCCTGTTGACTCATGCTCATTTGGTTAAGGATTGGAACTTTCTACTAGATTGTGCCCTTACTTCTGATTCCTGTTTGCTATCCTGACATTATTGAACTGGACTGCTAGTATCTTGACAACAGAGGTTGTAATCTCCTCAAGGAACTACTTCTAAACAGGTCTACATTGCTTCGTACTATTAACCACCTTTCACCTCCTTTTTAGCATTTTATATAAGCTCTGCCCTTACAGTTACTCAAGGCAACAGCCAGGAATGTCTGACCACTATAAATGGGCTGCTTGTCCCTCTCTCTTACCTTGCTTTTGCCTCCCTACCTGCTCTCTTCCCATTCCATAATTTCTTCCACATATGCACGCCAGCATCTATTTCTCTTCTTCTTCTCTTCTTCTTCTTCTTCTCTCTTCTTTCTCCTCCTCCCTCTCCCTCTCCCCTCCCTTCCCCTCCTCCCCCCTCCCTTCCCTCCTCATTTCTCCCCCTGCCCTCTCTCTCTGCCACTACCACCCTGAAGTCTCTCTAGCATGCCCTAAATAAACTCTATTTTATACTATACTATCATGTGGCTGGTGTCACAGGGGGAAGGAATGCAGTAGCATGGGCCACACAGGCATCCTCTTGTCCCACACCTCACTACACACCCACCAAACATATTCAACTTATATTAAAGTAAGTTTTTTAAAAAAAATCTAACCTATTTTTCTCTTTTCCTCTTCCTTTTCTTTTCTTTGCATTCTTCTCTTTCTCACCCTCCTTTCTTGCCTCTCACTACTTTTTTTCTTCTCTCTATTGCAGTCTGAGAATAAATTTCAACTATAGCACCTTATTATCATCTTTTGCTTTTCTTCCGCTTTAGGCTGGTTCATCCTATACACTCCTCGGTTTTTATTATACATTTCAAATTAAATGAATAACTCTTTACAGCCAACTCATAATTAGTACACCCTGAAATAGAAAGATCATATACATAAACATACACACACATACACACAAAGAGAGTCAGAAAGAGCATACCAAGAATGTAGGTAACTTGTACCTAGTTTGTAGACAACTGCATAGAAGTCAACTTCCATGAGCTGTGGCAAACCACAGTCCATCTTGAAGCTTAACTCTGTGGTTGGGATGAACTAACCAATAGTCTACAGTGTTATCATGGTATAAGAAGATTCCAAGGGAAGTAGAACCACATTCATGTCCACAGGAGAGTGTTGTGTGAGATCATACTATAGGGATACATTTATGTTCCCTGCATTCATTTGTTCAAAAAATTGGTACATATGGTGGGATTCTTACTTCATAGTATACTTCATTTTGGCTCTGTTAAAAGTTTTGTCCTGGCATAGTGTGAAAAAAAATCTCATAAGACCATCATATGTGGTTATCATCATTATTTCTTGTATAATATATTTTTTCTCTATTCTCTAAGCATTTATACCCTCCACATCTAACTTTTTTCCCAAAGTTTGATTCACATCTTTATTGAATGCTCATAATTAACATCCTTACAGCCTACAAGCTACAGATAGGTTGAAAACTGAGAAGCATGGTCATCTTTGCAAATTCTACTTTATTAAAGGAATAACCAGCAATGATGCACAAAGAATAATAAATTAACTGGTCATTTGACTATGTATGTGAAGTCAGGGGATAATGCCTTGTAAGAATGCATGAGGTTTCAAATTAATTTCAATAATTGCAAGAAAGAAAAGTAATAACGGAATTTCAGTTGAGATCCTGCAGTACTCTTTGGCCAAGTAAAATACTCCAGGTCTTGCCAATGCTAAGTGGCAAATACCATGGTTCAGTAGTTAGTCATTATAAGAAGAATTGATGCCTCGCAACGAAAGCATGACAAATAGAGGCTCGCAGCCAAATATTTAACTGAGAATGGGATCCCCATTGGAGGAGTTAAAGAAAGGACTGAAGTAGATGAAGGGGTTTGCAACACCATAAGAAGAACCACAATACCAATCAACCAGAGGTCCTAGGGACTAAACCACCATCCAAGGTGTACACATGGACAAACCCATGGTTCCTGCTACATATGTAGCAGAGGACAGCCTTGTAGGGTGCCAATGGGAGGAGAAGCCCTTGTTTCTGCCAAGGTTTGATGTCCCAATGTAGTCGAATATCAGGGCAGGGAGGAGGGAAGGGGTGGATGGGTGTGAGAACAACCTCATAGAAGAAGGGGGAGAGGGGGGAGAGATAGAGGGTTTATAAACGGGAACCAAGGAAAGGGGATGATATTAGAAATGTAAAGTTAAAATATACAATAAAAAGAAAAAAGAAAATTCTGACTATCAAAAGTGAGTTCCTGTGCCACAGCATTATGGTTCACACATTGTACTTATCTTGAAGATTGGACAATGATCATCTATAAACACAGCCAGTATTTATGCTTTACCAGCTTCCACTGACAAACAGAGCAAGAAAGATGGCAAAATACACATGAAAAGTATCCTTCTGTAATTCAGATCTCTTATGATCATCTACACTTAATTGATTTCAGTATGAACAAATAATAAATAGTTACTACAACACAATAAAGAACAATTAAATGGGTTTAGACTTCAGTGGCAAGTGGATACTGGCCCAGAATAGCAATTATGGCTCTAATGGTGAAGTGGGAGGAAGCTTAGACTGAAGCTGTACATGTGTACATTTTTGCAGAGTACTGCAGAGCATGAAAAGGCACATCTGGCCTTAAGGCTTCATGCTACTAACACTCACCATTGCTGGAAAGTAAAATAGCCAAAAACTTCTGAGAAGAGAAATTGAGGTAGAGCAAGATGGTGGGGGCTTGTGCTGTCAAGAAATTCAGCATGATGGTTTCTTTGGATCGAGCTGTATCTGTGTAGATAGGTGAAGATAAGAGACTTGTGTTCTTGATCACCAGGTATGGTTCTTGAAACATGTATGTTACAGAGGTGCCAGCATCAAAAAGGGCTGAAATCTCTGCAAAACAGAAGGCAACAGAGCACACTTTCAAATGTTTAGTCAGTTACTCTGGGTAGCTATAATGCCTGCTCATTGATTCCACTGCACCTAGCACTGGGTTAAGGTTGTTAAAAACACACAATCTGTGTCTCGATGATTTTAGAGAGGCTCAAATCCATTCTTGTATGAATGCACACAAGTGAAGATGTGGATTTGTGTGGATATTGAAAAGGTTGAATGTATACCCTCATCATTCTCTACTTTGTTTTTTGAGACACTGAACCTGGAACTCATGGAATTTTTAGAATGGCTGTTCATTGAGCTCAGGATTCTTCTTATATTACCTCATGTAGTGATCCATCTAGATTTCTAAGTGAGTGCTAAGCAACCACACTCAGAATCTCATGTTTGTGTAGCAAGCAATTTGCTGACAAAACCATTTCCCAAGCCCTGTGTAGCCATTGTTGTCCATTACATTTACAGTTGGAAGATTAATCATAATTCTTAACTCTATCTTTGTAATACTATGTTATTCAGTGAGATTATCTTTATAAAGCACTAAAGAACATTGCTGGGGTTGGGGGTTTAGCTCAGTGGTAGAGCGCTTGCCTAGCTAGCAAAAGGCCCTGGGTTCGTTCCCCAGCTCCAGAAAAAAAAAAAAAAGAACATTGCTAAGCAGGTTTGAATTTGTGGAATCTCTATGTTACAAAAACATATTATTTAGGGGTCGGGAGATGGCTCAGTTGGTCATACATTTGATGCAAAATGTGAGGAATTGAGCTTACATCTTCAGCATTTACAGGTGTGACAGGTGTGACACTGTGCATATCTAACTCTAGACCTGGGGAAGTGAAGACATGTAGAATCCTGATATTCATTGCCTAGTCTAGCAAATAGTCAATGCTACATTTTGAAGAGTAATTGAGGAATACAGCTGTTATTGAACCTGGCCACCACAAGCATGTGTATGCACACATGAATGCCCCACACACACACACACACAGAGAGAGAGAGAGAGAGAGAGAGAGAGAGAGAGAGAGAGAGAGAGAGAAAGAGAGAGAGAGAGAGAGCAAATACATAAAAAAATAATTTAATCTAAGTTCCTCTGAGTAGCCTTCATTAAATACGTCTTGTGATTGATGGTGTTTCCATCAATATGTTGAAGTACTTATTCTGCCTTAGTTCAGGCTCCCTATGAACTAAGAGTAAGTCAGTGTCTTATGGACAGATGCTTCTCTACCCTCTTTTGCATTCAACTTTGTGGTCCTTTGATACATTTTCTAATTGATATACTGCAACTAGTAGTGTTAGTATGTCAGTAAACACAAGTAGATGATCAACTTCTAGTCTTCAGCTGATCTTTCAGCCTGGATGATGTGCACATTTTCATTTAATTCCGAACACAACTGTTCTGAAAGTTTTCACACAACCCCAATGCATGGATATGGTTATGTTGATGAGCTAAACAGGGTCTAAATGTAGGAAAACTTCTGAGACTACAAAGTCTCAGCATTGCTTGAGGGCATGGAGAATTTGGTTTAATAATGTCATGTAGCTACTACATTGCCACTCATAGAAGAAAGAGTATGGATTGCGTGAAATCATAGTTATTGCTGTTTTAAACATGGAGTGCGGGTGGTAGACCATTATATTCAGTAGCTTTGGTGTGGATAACCTCAGGGCACAGGATCATTGGGCATGTTGTTTGTATGCTATGGAACCACGTTATGTATGCCCATCTTACCTTTCTGGCAGAAAGGTCCTTCATTTGGTGAATTGGTGCAGTCACAGGAATAGCCACTTTGTTTCTCCACACACTTGCCCCCATTGTGGCAGTTGCTGCCGTAGCTACTGCAGTGACCTGGACAGCCAGGTGTGACTCCAGACATTAACTTTGCCCTCTCTATCAGGTCTGTGTTCTGCCCATTCAAGTGTAAAGAGGGCATGCATCCAAGAAAGCCTTTCTGTCTTGATGATGTTCCTCCTAATGGTAAAAAAAAAAAAAAAAAGAAAGAAGCAAAGCATAGAAGATTCAGAGCTGCAATGCATAGATATTCCTGGTAAATTACAAAAACTCTAACTGCCCCATTTCCTAAAATTCAGGCTACATCCTGCTATGGTCTCTCTCTTTGAACAGTGTAAGAGAGTCTGCTATGGTAACAGCTTTTTCTCTTCCTTTCGTAGCTGCCAAAAAGATCTTCTACCTTAGTATTCCCATTAGAGAACCTTAAGTTAATCTAGAAGCTGATGATGTCTAGAACACGTAGAATAGAACATATATTATAGGACTTATCCCTGTGTCCTTGAAAAGCTATAAGAACAAGATACTTCCTTTTTTTCCCTTGGACCTAAGAGCTCCTCATGCTCATTTCTGAGCCCATCAGACTTTTGTGATTTTAATAGCATTACTCTCCCAGGGACACTCATTCTAAGGGTAATTTCATATCAGCTTCCTTCTGTGTACGTGTAACATCTAATTACATGAGAGTAACATCTTTGTGGTTACAGCTGTATTGCTATTGTCAGTTCTGCTGAACTTTTCTGTAAGCTCCTAGTAAAAGAAAGGATGTTAAAGAAAATTTAAGTAAGGGGCAGCAATGTAATTTAGTTTGTAGAGTGGTTGCCTGGTATGCATGAAACCCTGAATTCAAATCACAGTACGACTGAATGAACTATGTAGTACACATAAATAATCTCAGTACTGAGGATGAAAGGTCAGAAAGAGCAGAAGTTGACAGCTATCTTTGGCCAGCTAGGGATACATGAGACTTATTTTAAAGAAAAATTGTATCAAAGGGGGAGATAGTGAGAAGGAAACATAGCTCCTATAAAAATGCTTAAGGATGAATATTTACATGACCATGATATCAGCACATGAATAAAATATGGAGTTTTATGTGACCTACAGCATCTTTTACCTGAAATAAAAGAGATAGAGTCAGATTATGTACACCACATAGTCAAAGCTGCAACATATTCCCTTATGCTTATGCAGTACAGGAAAATGCACTGGAAGAGAGAAAGACGGGTATTGGTGTTCAGCTCCATGTCAGCCAATTGTTAGCCATTGGGAAATGAGTTGTATAAATGTAAGCTATTTCATCTATCATTCCATGTGCTTTTAGTAATGCTTACTGCACTTTATGGAAGACATGTTTTATTCAATTATTGCTATACTCTGAAACTTCTCTTGAGTCTTCACCTACTGTGGACAATACTGAGAATTCTGAGAGATCCCAGAAGAAGAACAGAGACCTGTTCTAGCTTTAGAAAATAAATGATTAGAATCTAACCCTTGAGCACAAGGTTACATCATAAATGAGTGGTGAGTCTTAAAAATCGTTGCATTATACAAAGTTTACAAATGACAAAAAAGAAGGAATAATAGGAGAGAGGGAAAAAGAGAGGGTTATAGAAAGAGCAGGAGAAAACACTGAGTGCAAAAGAAAAAAAAACAGTTATTCCCTGTATCTATTGGATCTCATAACTGAAACTCTTATCTAGTACCCTATGCTATAATTCTATTAAATTTGGTTATGCATCAGCAGTTCTCAATCTGTGGGTCACAACCTCTTTGGGAATGATCCAACCCCTCACAAGGTCACATAGCAATATTCTACATGTCAGGTATTTACATTATGACTCTTTACAGTAGCAAAATTACAGTTATGAAGTAACACTGAATATAATTTTATAACATGAGGAATTATATTAAAGTGTCATAGCATTAGGAAGATGCTACACTAGTCTAGAAATGTCTAGATCTGTATATGTGATTATCAAGCTAGAATAGCCATTTTAAATTTGCTGTCTTAGACAATAAATATATCACGAAGGACAATATAGCCATAATATGAAACTTGAGAGATGAGTCAATTGGTAAAGTGCTTTACCTGGCAAGCATGAGGACCTGAGTTTGATCAAAGACCAGTTGTAACCCAAGGTTATATGGTGTATGTAATCCCAGTGATAAGATGTGAGGTAGCATATCTTTGGCAACCCAAAAGACAGGTGGCCTACCCTATATGATAAAGTTACAGGACAATACGGAACATTGTCTTAAACAAATTGGGGATGGTGACTAATGACTATTCTCAGATCTCTATATGCAGTACTATACTGGGCATGTGATCACACGCATTTGCATGTGCATTTACATAAACAAACATGCACACATAGCCATGCATACATACATAGGAAAGGAGGATAAGTTAAAGGGATGATAGGGAAATTCATGACATGAAAAATACTGAGCACTATAAACGGTTAGAAATGGCATGATGGTTAGAAATACACCTTCCTTACTCTATCCCAGGTATGGTGGTTTCCTGCCAGACTCAGGATTCAAAAGCCAGTTTAGTCTTTCCACCTCATGATTTCATTTCAGGACATAAGATGTAGACTATTGCTTCGGCTCTCTAATTACCTTACTGTTTTCATACTCCCTACCATGATCATGATGGACTCTAGCCATCCTCAGCCATTAGCATAAAGTAAGCATTTTCTTGGTCATGGTGACTGATGTTCATTGTTTGAATACAAATAACTAAAAATAAAAATGCTGGGGCACATGGCTAATCTCTTGCTCTGAAATTATGGAAAGATTGAGATTGTTTCCAGTTCTAATGCAATGCAGACCAAGAGGCCAAACCTCACTTGCACTGTCTTGTCTGTGTGAATTTCAGTGATTAATAATCCTTTAACCACAAGATAAATCAACGGTATGTACAAGTCTATCACAAAGAAAGGTTCATTATTCTTTTCTGGAGGTTACATAAAATAAAGAAGGGAGGATTTATGGAGTATAAGACTTGCCTTTGTTTTTCTGACTCTCTATAGTCACTCCCCTCCATGGATTTGACTAATTTTTCTGTCTATTATTAGTCTAATTTCTCTCCAATCAGAGTTTGCAAATGCAAGATCTACTGCACGTTTTCTTATGTGTTGCTTAGTCAACAATTTTAGAAATGGAGAAAGGGTGGTTAGGGTAATTTCTCAGGTAAAAATGAACTTCTGAATGTAGAGACATGGAAAACTCACTGTGACTTTTCCGAGACAAGAACCTCATGACCCTTCTGCATACTGACAGAACAGAATAACATGAGATATTATGTAATATCTTGTACAGTAAACTACAGTTGTGTTTTTACCAGTCTGTTTTATTTTTTCAATGAAGAAAACTCTATAGAATAGATTATTTATCTTATAAAAAGTGTACAGCCTAGCCTAAACATTAGATAATTTTAAGAGGATACATACCATCCAACTAACATAAAAATACGTACCCATCCATGTGTATGAACACAGAACAGAAACACATGCACTAGAGTATACCTAATCACACATCTATACATGTATTTATATGTATATACATAGGCAATACAAACAAGGATGTAGACATATATGTGCAGGCTCAGAGGGACCATAAAAACATATGTACACACATACAGGTACACAGAGAAATCATAAAAACAATGCACACATATATTAGCTGCACATATAGAAACACATGTATACATTGTTTTGGAGGACAATTTATGAGTCAATTTTCTTCTTCTACCATGTGTATTCTCGAAATTGATCTCAGATTGTCAGGCTTGGCAGCAAATTCCTGTATCTGTTGACCCAATTTTCAGTTCCCAAGTTGCCAATGTTTTAAAAGAAAGAAATTATTGCAAAATTACAATGTATCTTCCATTGATAAATCAGATGGCAGTGTGCCAGCTTTCTTCCTTGCTCCTTTCCAAACCCCTACCCAGATTTGCTGACTCTGCACATACATATTTCTGTTATCGATCTACTATATTTCCTGATTAGTTGTTTTGCATCTTGATATACAGATAGTTGTTGAGTGACTTTTACTCTCAAATTATAACATTCCTTCTCAGAAATCTTATTAAGACCAATGACATAAACAGAATTTGCATTATTGACAAACTATTCACAAGGCCCTCCCAAAGGATATATAAGTAATACAGTTGTGAGAACAATATCTATTTTAACTTCCAACTTCCACAATAAGATGCATGTAAGGCATGACGAATGTAGCCTTTGGGAGCCAACTTCTATACCCAAGTTACCTGTCTGTGAGGCAGCTATCTGAGACACAGGTATTGCTATTAGCATGTCTCATCTATAGCCCTATAGGAAACTGTAAACTCACTGTCCTAGTAAGATAGTCTTGAATGCAACTGGTTCTTTGGTTTGCAGGTATTGGCCAGTCTAGGATGAACACACAATTCTTTATGTCTGCCAAGGAAAATTCACACAACAGTTTTCTGTAGATTCAAAATAATAAGAAACATAACATTTATACTTAGAGTAGTTTATAGCCATTCTTTAATGTTTCAATATGGATCTGTAAGTTTCTTAAGAATCAAAATAATCCCAAATCTTCTAAGTATAGCCATTTCTAACATGTTTGTGTTATACGATTCATTCGAAGTTCATCTAATTGATAATGGACAAGAAAGTGGTGTTACTAGCTTTCACTCCACAAACTAGAAAAAGGTGATTTTAAAAAGCTCATCTTGACTATGAATAAGAGTCAGACAAACATTACACGGGAAAGCTGAGAATGAAATCATGTCTGGTGACTGGCAATAAAACAAAGAACTCATATTCCTGAATCTGTGAGCTGAGCTGTTATATTAAATAATTGAGATTAATACAACAGCAAAGAGAGTCTACTTTCATTTGCTTCTCTCTTACATAGTTTCCTATTCTGTGAAATATACCCACATCCATTTATCCTTCTGGCTTCTGACAACAGTCTTGTTGAGAATAAGGCCATTGGGTGGATGGTGTAGTTGGAAGCAATTTGGTCTCATTTGGCCCTAGAATACGGTGAGTTCATTCGGATGGTGTTTCTTTGGAATAACCTCCTAAAAGGTACTGCCTTCATTTCAAGCCTGAATTTTCATTATATGTTATTTAAGTTGATTAAAAATTCAGTGAGTTGCACAAGCATGTGTATGGGACTGGAAGAGACATCTTGATGGTGTTGTAGTCTAGTTAGTCTAAGGAACATGCTTATTTCTCTTATGCTTCTTTCTCCAGTGAGTCCTACTGTGCTTTAGAAATCACTAAGCTTCATTGAGTTTGTATTGATGAAGGTGAAAAGGAGGGAAAAACTGATGGATGTCATCTTAGTTTATTGCTTTATGTCTCACTGTTTAGTGTTTAGTGACAGGTACACTAGCAAACGTTATCTGACCAAAGATACTTGAAGTCACAATATTTTCATTTTTGTTTAATGCTTGTGAGCAATGAATGAATGAAAGAATGAGTGAATGTTATGCTTAGTCATTTCCCTTGTTTGTTCTCCAGTTGTTGTAATAAAATATCCCAATAAAGGGATCAGGGAAGAAAGGGGTTATCCAGTTTACAATCCTATGTAGAATCCATTACAGGGTAAAGTAGTGGCTGGAACTTGAAGCAGTTACTCAGGCCTATAGACAAGGAGGGAGAGAGAGAGAGAGAGAGAGAGAGAGAGAGAGAGAGAGAGAGAGAGAGAGAGAGAGAGAGAGAGAGAGAGAATACCTACATGCTTACTTTCATCACATCATCTCCTCTTTTATTTAGAGGAACCATCTGACAAATGTTCATGGGGTCTAAAGAATGGCCTTTATGTCTGTATCCCAGTCCTGGAGTCTCTTTTTTCCTCTGGTTTCCAATAGTTCCCTTGTTGCCAGCATTGACTTGCCCAAATATGACTCTGATTTAAGAAAATGATAGTACAATAATGGTTTTTCTGTTGCTAAGTTTCATTTCATTGTCTCCTTCTCCCCTTCTCCCTTTCTCCCTTCCTTCTTTCTTTATCCCACTCCTTCCTCCTTCACTTTTCCTCTACCATTGAATGTTTAGTAATTTATTTACTATATGAATTTCTTCATCCACAGCCACTAATTGCCCTATAGAAGCTTTTTATCTGTCATAGTTAATCTTTTTTTAAAAGATTTATTTATTTAATGTAATGAGTACACCAAAGCTGTCTTAGACACACCAGAAGAGGACATCAGATCTCATTACAGATGGTTGTGAGTTACCATGTGGTTGCTAGGATTTGAACTCAGGACCTCTGGAAGAGCATTCAGTGCTCTTAACCACTGAGCCATCTCACCAGCCCTGTCATAGTTAATCTTAATTGCTAATTTGACATATCTAGAATTCCAGAGGTGACAAGTCTCTGGCATGTTTGTGAGGGAGTTACTAGTCTGTAATAATTGAGATGAGAAGATCTAACCTAAATGTGGATGGCACAACTTCCATTATCTTCTTTCTAGGACTGAATAAAAAAAGGGAGAGAGAGTGTGGGAGGAGAGCATCAACATGCATCTCCCTCAGCTTCCTGACTTGGATTGCAATGTAACTGGCTGCCAAAAGCACCTGTATAAAAAAAAGGGATGCCAATATCAGAAATGAGACAGTCTCATATTCACAAGTATTCACTGAACAACTGTAGCATATCTGGGAAGGTGCCACAACCAATTAGCAAGGACTGATGCCTTTCCCTTGTTGTTCTATGTACCCACTTATGAGGCATACAGGAAATAAATCTTTCAGTCTTGAACTCCATTTCCATTCAAAAGGAAAGACAATCATTTCTTTATTCCAGATATTTCTCTATCACTGTCTCATTCAGAATACTAACTCATAGTCCAAGGGTAAGACCAGAAGTTCAGCCTTTCAATATTCACAAAGCTGGTGGAAGTTTTGTCATGGCAGCCACTTTTAATCTTATCACTCCATCATGCTTCAAGGGACAAACTGGTTATATACACCAACCAAATCATGCGTTCAATAAGAGATGTTTTCTCAGAAATATACTACAAAATTATCAACAAATGTTCTTGACATTCTTCTCTATCCTCTATACACATGCATGCATTCTAATGTGTAATACTGTACAGGTTTGCACATACTTATGAAAGCATGCATTAAAACATAAACACCCACACCCTTACCACACCCAAAACCTAAGAAAGCAGAAATAATGAAACTGATAACAGTTCCAATGGTGAGATTATACCTTAGCTACATACTATACGTTAAAAGCTACATTCCATAAACTTTCTTGTATTCTGCTATGTCAATGCATTAGACAACCTGTGTATATTAAAAATGACCCTAATATATCTTGGTGACAAAACAGTGTCAAGTTACATTATTGATTCTGGGAATCCATCAAGTAATGAGTCACCAATCAGCACATTTCATGTTGTCACCTTGAAGAAGCAAAGCAGTGCTAGGAGGTACATCATATTTTTTAAGACACAGAGCCTGTGCATGGTCCGCAGAAAGCACTAATGATTAACAGCAGAGGTCCAGTCACCAAAATCCTGCAAGAAGCTCTACTTTGATTTAAAAATCTTTCCATGGACAACTGTTTCTGGATAGGCATGTCCATCAGTACTTAGGCAATACCATACTCAAGCTATTACAGTAAAGACAAACACTCCAATAATGACATCCTTTCCTACCTATTAAAGATATGCATGTAGTGTCTCCACATTTCTGGGTGATATCAAACACAGTTTTTCATTTGGGCTAATGGCTAATGTTGCTAATTGGAAAAATAGAGATTCATGTGTTAAAAGATACTCAATGAGGGGTTGTCAGGCTGAAATGTGGGCATTTCTTGATTATGTTAATACTTGTGGGAGGATCTAACATAAAAGAAGGTGACACCACTCTCTTGTCTCAGGTTCTAGACTACATAAAAGACCAGAAGGTGAAATGAAAGTAAACATGCACATATTCATTCTCTCTCTGTTCTTTACTGTAGAAGTGTGCAGTTGCTTCAAGTCCCTGCCTTTCCTTTATCTACTGATGGATTCTAACCTGGAATTGTAAACTGAATAAGCCCCTTCTTCCCTGATGCTTTTGTTGGGATATTTTATCACAGCAACTGGACTGGAATCTAGTGAAATTACTGAGCAATACATTTCTTGATTCATTCACTGTTTCATTCATTTTAATTCATCACAGATGAATAAAACAAAAATGGAAACGTTGGAACTTCAAATGTCTCTGACCAGATGACATTTGCAAATGTACCTATCAATGAACACTGAAGAGTGATACATAAAACAAAAGATTAAGATGTCCTCCAACACTTTTTTTTCTTCTCTTCAGTTTCATCAAAATAAAGTCAACAAAGCACAATAATTTCGAACATGTGACTCACTGGAGAAAGAAACATTACAGAAGTGGGCATGCTCCTTAGACTGACTTTGAGTACAACTCTATCAAGATGTCTCTTCCACTCCCATCCACCTTGAACAATTTATTAGATTTCTGGTCAAGTTTAGTATCTGCTGATGAAAAGTTTTGATACAAAACTCTCTTGCCTCTTTTCACACTTAACTTGCACAAAGTTCACATTATTTCTGTTCTTCTGATAGTTGAGTAGAAAACTAGTCCTTTAGATTCTTCTTCAGCCATACTGACTCATAAATCCTGCCTGATGATAAATTAGACTTTCACATGGAGTACAATTTATAAAAAAACTATAAAATACATGAACTGATTTCACCGAAAATAAGCTAATAAATCTTGATGAATAGTAAACTTCCTTCAAAAAGTAAAACATGATGCTTAAATAGAACTGAGGCAGTGAAATAAATGTAAAGTTTTTCAGCAGTAAATTATATTACTTATAGGAGTGATTAATTATCTAAAGGACAGACACTCATAAGAATGTTTTAAATCACTCAATATTAGTTTCTGCTGGACATATACTACACAGCTAAGGAAGACACATGTACAGCAGGTTATGAAGTGAAAATCTGATGTTCCTATATTCTAGTATTTCCTTTCATTTAGCATGTATGTTTTCAGTGAAAATACCTGCAGATTCAAAAATTAAAGTAGCCCACGTATAAAGGAAGCAAATAATGAATGTACATGAAATGGAGATGAAGTTATATAGATGGTGGTAAGCTATACATTATTGGTCCTGGTGGAACCCAGCTGAAAAAAGACATGTAGAATGGTTAATTTATTCATAGTTCTGCCTAAGCAGCCAAATTCAAGTTTTAAACAGTTAGCATGCGCCCTTAGTTTTTATAATATATCAACATTTAAAACCCTAACTTGTATTTAAAGATTTACTTTAAGAGCTCTCTAACTTATATTTGCAAAATTACTGTCTACTACATTATAGCACAAAGTTTGTACTTATTATTAGAACTGGAATAAAATATCTAAAATACTTCTCCTAACGTACACATAAACATGCATATATACATGTACACACAAGATGTGTATACACATTCACACATACACATGAGCGCCATAAAAAGCAGTGACATTTCTTAGTTCTAACTTCCATCCTCACTACCCAACAAGTGTGCAAAAATAGAATTAGCTAACCCATTACCATTGATGGAGAAATTGAGGGAGGGAGGAGTGAAGGAGAAATGGGTAAATAAGTGAAGGGACAAATTCAAACCACAACTCCTGAATTCTGAATCTTTCAACTCAATTGTAACAATGGCCACCTTTTTAGAGAACATCCTGGTACTAATGTGTACTGACAGAATGGACAACTGAAGACATCTCCTCTACATACAGCATCAAATCTACCCCAGTGACGTGAACTCATAGAATATCAAAATTTTAAAAGAGTGACAAAGATAGAGATATAGTGAAAGACTCTAGTTCTTACTGTAGTATAAGAGCTATTAAGAGTCTTGGTCTGGTAGAAAGTAGGTAGGTTATGAGGTTCCTGTGAAGGACCTTAGGGGCTTTCACCAGTCTTACTCCCACTGCTTCAGAACAAGAATTAGGCTTCCTGCCTCAGGTCAAGGTTAGGCCAAGTTCTATTTTCCATCCAAAGTTCTAGGGAAGAGCAGGCACATTCTTGAAAAATGGCAAAATGTACTGACTGATAGTTTCCTGACCCTCTGATCCCAGAAAGAGTTCAAATACATGTCATATGTTTGCTTGCCAATAGATTCAAAGATCAATATGCTTAGCCAGTAAGTTTAAACTGTAACCTTGCTGGTGTAAACTCTACCCCTAAAAAATATAAAAACAGCATGTTATAGCCATTCAGGGTCATCTTCTAGTTACTTGCCACGAAGGGCTGACCCTTTGTGAATGTAGGGTCGACCCCTACATGCCAGAAAAATTAACCTGCCTTTGCATCGAACTTCATTCTTGTGTCTCACTTGGGGGTGTCCCGGTAGTTAAGACTCACTTCCAGCCTTACAGTAGCCCATTTGCTAGAATACTTGTCTTCTACTCATAAAGCTCTGGGTTTGGTCACAAATACTGAATACACCAAGCATGGTGGTGTACAATTTCAATACCACTATTCCTCTAATGGTAGTTAACTCACATCTCCAAGCCCCTAACATGAAACACTAATTAAGAAAATGCTCTACAGGCTTACCTACAGGACAAACATTTGCTTAACTGAGAGTCCCTCCTTCAAGTGTCTCTATCTTGGGTTATAACAAAGAACTAGCCAGTACACTTCCCAGTGTTTACTACTGAAAATCGAAGTTAAATGGATTAGACAAACTATTTGATCACAATGTTAAAAATAATTTTCACTAGTCAGGTATCACTAAGAAGAGTGAAGAGCTGGAGTCTCTATGCCTACACTGTAAACTTCTATTCTAATGATTCAAAACATAAAATTCTATTAATATCTGAAAATATCTATTAATATCTGCATGAGCAGAAATGTTAGCAAAAGAGTCTCAGAGGGCCACTACATTTGTGTAAGAGTAGCATAAACTTTATTGTGAAGACCATAAAGCTACAATAAGATATATGTAATTAAAAATAATACCATATTTTTTTACTTTTTGAAAAAATCTAGGAATTGTCCTTGAGCTAGAGCACAAAGCTATCTTGTAGGTATTTGGCATAAAGATGATGTAAATGTCTCCTACCTACAAACAACTGGCTAGTCAAATGAAGTCGGAAATAGGCTTCCTCTGAGGCCTCCCTCAAACTCAGTGGAAGGTTGTCCACCTGCAGTGAAGTCTCCTTGACATTTCTCTCAGCCCGGATGTAATGCCATTGATTGTCATTCAGAGGATAAGGAGACTGGACGAGGAGCTCCACAGGGCCATTCCCAACATCAATGGTGAATGTGACCTCAGAAGGAGCTGCAGCAAAAGAAGAAAGAACGATAAAGGCCATTGTCAGTGTGTTCTAGTCACAAGAATGTTCAGAATGTTTAGTGAAAAGATTTATATGTCTCCATCAATGTGGAGAGGATGTTTCTAAGCTGCCTATAGCACTGGATCACTATCGTAAGCATAGTGATAGTGATAATTATAGTGACTATTTGATGATTCTGGCAATAGAGGAAAGGATGGTGGTAGAGTTGGTGCTGATGGAGACAGTGATGGTATTTTTGTTAATGCTGGTGGTAATGGTATCTATACAGTTTAACAGAGAAATCACGAATTAACTTTGTATAAAGCACAAAGTACAGTTTTTTTTTTCTTTATTCATTTTCACCATTTAAGCAACTCTGGGAAAGTCACAATTTTCATCAGTTATCAAGGAGAAACAGTCAGAAAAAAAAGCATCAAAAATAGAGATATCTGTTTGTACAGGTAAAGTTTCTTAACAAGTCACCCTTGTCATTATCTCATCCTCTGAAGACTTTATAAACACAAAAATGAGAACAGTTCATTGTAAGCCTAGCTTGAGGAAATAGTGGTCTCCTGAGTACCAGCAGCCTTCACTTATCACATCTGGGTTCCTTCTTAGGTCTTTCTAGCTTTTGCTCTTTCCTTAGCCTAAAGTAGCAACTGTGTTTTTGACTATGGCATAAACTCTCACGTTAGAGATCTCCATGCTCAATAAAACCTGAGTCTATGCCTCCCCAGGCTCTAACCTTATTAGAAAGCTGCTCTTGTAAATGAAGCTCAGTCGTAGAGAGCTTCTGGTAACTGAAAACAGAAACCTTTGCTGTCATGTGAGTCCTAACCTTAAAGAGAAGCTAGAAGTTGGTGCCTGCAAACAACAAAAAGAGGGATGACAGCATAGACTACGGAGCAACCCTTGCCTGAAGAAGTTCTTATTTCATATTTCAGTTTTCTTACCTAAAAATTGAGAATAAAAATACAGCTAGCTACGAGGTTATCTGTATGCTTATCTTGATCACATTCTTTGAATTGTTCATGAAATGAAGTAGGTGCTTATAAGTGATGTATATATAAGATATATAAGATTATACCTGTAATGTGCAATTGCTAGGTATGGCTGGGTATGACAGTAAGACATGGCTCCTGGAGCATGAGCTAGAAGGATATGGATTTTCCTGAGTGCTGATGGTTGCTGTGAGCGTAAACTTGTCTAATAATATTATTTTACTCCATGTTTCTCCTTTGGATAATGTTCTCCTTGTCAATGATTGAATAGTTAATTGATGTTAATGATTGAATAGTAATCAGAAACAGAATCAGGGAAGCAAGATAATCCTCACCAAAATGGTGATAACCTTCAGGACAGCCCTTAAGGGGCTCTTAACTCTGAAAACATGAGGAGTTCAAGAGTACATAAATCAGTATAAAACTGTCATTTACAGGATTGCTCAGCTATTCAAAATAAAAGGATACAATATTAATTGTATGAGGGCACCTTTCAGACACCTAAAAGAATACACAAAGCTGCACTAATGAGTCAGCTTAGTCCAAATGATACCAAGGAAGTACACAGGATTTCATCTATAGAAGGAAAAATTGAATTATTAAAGTGAAAGGAATAGTTAAAAACACAAGGCTCAGGTAGATGGTTGTATAATATTAATGTTAAAATGATGTTATCTTCATGCACATCATCACCTAAATTTGATCCAGATACTCTACTCTATAAAGAATGTAGTTATATGCATTACCTAAATGGAGGTTAGGGACAGGCAAAATGTCTGGTATCAAGAAAAAAAAATACTTTCTTGATGATATTCCTACTTTCTGAATTGCTCAATACTTTCCAATAATATCCCTTGGATTTCTGAGACAGAAAAGCAAAAAGAATCTAAATGCTAAAAGAATATATTGAGTTAGCTGAAAATAATGAAAAAATCAACACAAACAAGAGCTCAATAAATTGCAATACACACAACACACACACATATTTGTATATACGATGTATTATATTTAAAGCTAACTTTATCACATAAAATGGCATCTATATCTAGTCTTGGCAACCACAACTGGTGTGCCTAGCAAATCATATAGAACTTGCTATGTTAAAAATAAATGCTACGTAAAAAAAATACCTGCTGTCTACTTCATTTGTCAAGTATGCTGTGTATTTCATTTTATATATCTGAAAGTCAAGGGGATAAAGTCATGGAATTATCAAAAGGGAACCTGGGGTAAAAGATTAAACTGATATGCAATTTCTCAGGAATATAAATAAGAGACTGAGTGTGCTTCGTTCTTCAAGAGAGCAGTCTTGTCATTCTTCTACCATTCCCATTCACCCCTTCCTCAGGACCCTCAAGCTGAGGTTGAAACTCAGCATGTGATTATTCAGTGCACATAAGTTCATTTACTTTACAAACTCATACACTTAAAGAGTAGGACAGAAAGAATCAGACTGAACAAAAAAATGAAAATAAAAACAACGACACCCTTGAGTTATTTAATGTTTCTGCATTCTTCTTGTCTTTCCACTTTTTATGCTTGTCTATGAATGTGGAGATCCACGTGTGTGTGTGTGTGTGTGTGTGTGTGTGTATTTAGGAATGATGGTATGTATGTATGTGTTTAATAGATAGAAAAGTAGATACATAGGTAGGTAATAGATGGGTAAATAATAGTTAAATAGATAAGTAGATAGATAGATAGATAGATAAATAGATAGATAGATAGATAGATAGATAGATAGATAGATAGATAGATAGATAGATAGATAGATATGCATATACTTGTCGGAGCATATGGAGGCTAGAGATCACCTCAGATGTTGTTACTCCAGTGCTATCTACTATACTTTTCTGAAGCAGTTTCTCATTACCCTGGGCTCACAGATGAGGTTACACTGGTTGACCCAGGTGTGTCTAGGGAATTATACTCTCTCCTTCTCTCAATACTGGGATTACAAGAACAAGATACCACACTTGAATTTTAATGTGTTCACTGAAGGTCAAATTCAGGTTCTTATGCTTACAAAGCAATCGCTTGTCAGCTAAATCATTCTCCCAGGACTGGTTTCTGTTTGTGTTTTCATTTTTTCAATTATTATTACTTTATTTTATGTGCTTAAGTCTTTTACGGGCAAGTATGTTTTTATGCAACATGGATGTCTCATATTTACGGAAGCCAGTTTGAGGCAATTTGCATTACCATGTAAATGGCTGGAATTAACATGTAAATGCTGGGAACTGAACACAGGTCTTCCATAAAAACAAGTGCTGTTAGCCATTGAGCCATCTTTCTTTCCTTAGTATCTATTTTTTTATTAAAGATTTGAGTAAAATTCTCCCTAAATGCTTAGTCTAAGTTTCCCATCAGACAGCATACCATTACAGGAAGCTTGTAGCTCAGCTGTGCCTGACACATTCTGTCTCCATTCTTGCCTGTACTGACCTTGACTAGACCATGAATCTTGTGTACTATATGATCTGACTGCTGTCTCTCACACCAAATAGTCTGCAAGCTGTAGAACAACGATTTTTAACCTGTTGGTTGAGACATTTTCGGTAGAAGGACCCTTCCTTTATGGTCATATATCAGATACCCTGCATATCAGATATTTACATTATTATTCATAATAGTAACAGATAGCAATGACAATAATTCATTCTTGGAGTCACCACAACACAGCTCTATTAATGGATGGTGTCATTAGAAAGGTGTTATTAGACTACTATTGTAGAGGAAGCATTACTTATCACAGACACAGACACAGACACTAGCAATGGTGCTTGGGTATAGCAAACTCTTTCTTGCTTTCTGTGAAGTACCACCCTCAGCATGGAGACAGGTTCTGAGAAAAGACATGTCTAGGAGTGGCAAAAGAAATGATTTGAAGTCAAACTTCAAACGGTGTGTCTAAGCTGGCTATATTGTACAGAAATGTCTTTTGGAACTGCCCTCTCCCTCTCAGGTCTCCTTCTCCCTCTTCCTCTTCCCCCCCCACCGTGTGTGTGTGTGGGTGTGTGTGTGTGTGTGTGTGTGTGTGTGTGTGTGTGTGTGTGTGTGTTCTACTCTGTGCTAGAAAGATTTTTCTTACTATTCTAAAAGCTCTCTGGTTAACACAACTCTTTCATGTAGAAAAATTCTCAAAGCTATGTGGACAACTCAAGTGTTTTCTGACCAATGTCAGAAAAGGTGTTATAAAAAAATTATTCACTTTTCTGACTAAGTTAGAAATACAGTTAGAACAATTCGTGAAGAGCTATTTTTGCTCTGCCGAGATCTCCAGAGAGCTCAGCTCTCTCTAGAGAAAATTCTAAAATTTTTCTGCTAGCTCATTTCAATGCAGACCAAAAGCCCAGTTATTTTATTTACATATCAATTTAGTTATTTATTTCAGGTTCCCTTTTGCTTATCCTATGAATCAACATCCTGTGAGCCCAGCCCTTTGATTCTCAGGAAACAGCAAGCATACGATATTTTTTTTTTAACTATGAAAAAGAATTGAGAAATGTGTCAGCTTTTGTTAAGCACAGATGATAAGCTAGTTGGGGGGACTCTGCCCTGAAGTTGCCATTTCCAACACACCTGGGCCTAACCTTGCTCTGTCTTAGGATGACCCTCAACTCAAGGATATATCTGTCTTTGTAAGCATAAACAAAAAAAATTAGCTGAGTGTGATCTTTTAGTATCACCACTTCATAAATCTTTTTATCTCCTTTCTTAGTAATTTTCCTACAAGTTGGCCCATACTACCACTGCTTTTGTTCCTTCTGACTCGCAAAGCCCTTCATATAATTCATATTGCATAGTTAAAAAAGTGTATCTTTCAAATGCATGGAGAATCGCACTAAGGTTCTGTCACAGGGGCATTAACCATGTCACTTTGTCCACTGCAAGGCCATTCCAGGCTGGGAAGCAACTGTGGAGGAACACGTGCTCAGTGAAAATCCAGCCCAGCCCTGTGCCTGTGTACATACAGATGTGGCGAAATCAAGACTGCACTCCTCAAAAAGAACATGTGCTGGTCCTGCATTTATCTTCAGCTGCTTTTGATTTTTACACCTGGTTTCCAGGATCCTTGTAAAACCTTTTTAAATGTTTAAATATTTATCATCACTTTTCTTTATTTCAATAACCAATAATGTTTAAATCAATCATTCCTCCTCAGTATGAAAGAGAATCAGTAAAATACAGAGTAACTAACATTATAGTAATTAATGCACAGAATAAGCCATACACTGCTAAGCATTTTCCATCACTGGATTCAGTTGAGCCTCATTAAACATGTTAAAGATGACAATTTCATCAATGAAGGAACTGAACACAGGTATAAAGTTGTCATGGTGTCTGTAATTACTAAGATTTAAACCTGGCAATATGTTCCAGAACTTATACTTTTAACCCATGCCTCCAACTTCATATCTTATATAGTTTATGTAGCCTCCCATGACTATCATATTAGAATGCATAGTAGAAGTAAATACACACTGTTGCATATAAGATGCATGAATGAACAAATGAATGAGTGAATGAATGAATGAATGAATTCGTACAGTAAGCCTACATCATATACTCCAGACTTTATGATAGGCCTCAGGGGCAACCACATAATTTCATGGAACTGGATTTGTGATGCAGTTACACTTGCAATCTATCTCGAACTTTTCTATGCAACTATCTCACAGGAACATTTTCTCATGATTTGCTCCTTTATTGTCCAAGACAAATTTAAGAGGCCTTTGGATGGTGTTCATCAAGCCAGACCTAGATGCCAGGATGTTCAAAAATGAATGAAACATGATGAGCCTACTACTCTATTTTGTGAAGATTCTCAAAGAAATAGCCTGTAGAGTGGAATGCTTAGTAAGAGTTTGAAGTAGCGAAGTCTAGGAAAGGCCCTTGTTGTTTTATTCTTCCACAGTAGGAATGTATCACTGTACCCCAAAAGGAATCCTTTCATGCCTACTCTCTAGTGCCCTTCTCACTACTTAGTTCAAAGCCTCGTGAGGAGACATTCATGCATTCTTGACTACTCATCCAGGGCAGGGATGGTGACACCTCTGTATTGTGCTGGTCAACTCATTATACAGCTAAAAAAGTTGAGTGGATTTATGAACGAGTTAGAGTCCATTTATGAGAAGGTACAAGATTCCCATGGCTAGTTAGCTACTCTAATAGCCTGTGATCTCATTTATTAAATGATAAATATAAGTTCAGTAAACAATGCTTAACTGCTTTAGAGATACGGCCTCTTGAAAAGTCAATAGCTGCTTTTATTCTTGTATTTCACAAACACATTCTGATACATTGTTGCTAGAATTCCCTGAAGAACCCAAACCTCAGACCTGGATAGAAATAATTTTGTCTTCTTATTTGATTTAAAATTCTTGACTCTTCACTGATAAAAGCAGGAAAAAGAAATTGGTGGAATAGAGAAGGTGTGTTGATCCCATGTCTAGCCTCTTCTGATCCTTGTCCCTGTGGACAACCTTAATACTCATTGTGATAGTTAATCTAAATTGTCACTTTGACATGACCTAATGTCCCCTTACTGAAAAATGGGAATGTTCATGCAAGGTTTGGCTTGGCAGTTAAGAGCACTGACTGTTCTTCCTGAGGTCCAAAGTTCAATTCCCAGCAACCACATGTGGCTCATAACCATTTGTAATAGGATCTGATGCATTCATCTGGTGTGTCTGAAGACAGCTAAAGTGTATTCACATACATAAAATGAATAAATAAATCTTTTAAGAAAAAATGATTAGGTTAGCAGACCTTAGAAGACCTTCTCTAAATATAGGCTATATAATTTCTTAGGGTTTGGAATATCCTCCGCTAAATAAAAATTAAAAATTAAAGAAAAAAAAAACAGACAAAAGACTGAGCACCAGCATTTACTTCTCTCTGTGCCCTGATTATAGATTCAGTGTGACTATCTGTTCTAAATGTTTTGGTACCATGCCTTCTCTGTTATTAAGAACTATATACTTACGTTCTGAGCCAAAAAGAACCCTTTGTCTCTTAAGTTGTTTAACTAAAGTATTTTCCACAACAACAAGAAAAATAGCTAATCAGACTGTCTTCCCTATCTGCAAGTTGGACCAGTAATCACAGTGATGCCCAGAGATAGTATTGTTTGATTGATGATGAGAACATAGTTTATTATAAAACCAATCTAATCATTTATCAACACAGTGGAATTTAATTATTAGTAATTTTAACTTTTATGATACAGAGTACTCTGGGGATGGGACTATAGCTAATCTGACCTACTAAATCTGCTAAAAGAAAATTCCAAATAAATGGTGTACAGGGTTTCTTGCTATAAACACTTTAGCATAAAAAAGTCCATCTGTGAGGGAAGAACCTGAGTAGGAGAGGGGAGGAGGTGGAGATTGGGTCGGTAAGATCAGATATGGAGAAAGAAGGGAGAGAACTCAAACTGACAGGACAAAGAACAATGAACGGAAATATGCAGCTATGAGGGTGGGGTAGGGGTGGAAGGATAAAATCTCTAGAAAGTCCCAGAGAACTGAAATGTGAGAAGTTCTAGGATTCAATGGGGATGACCTTAGCCAAAATGATCAACAGTGGAGGAAAAGAACCTGAAGAGACCACATCTAGTGGCTCACAATGGAGGAATGGATTCACTGTCATACATTCAAAATTTTTGACCCAATTTTGTTCCTTTCGAAAAGAAATACAGGGACAAAAATGGAGCAGAGATTGAAGGAAAGGCTACCCAGTAACTGGCCAAACTTGAATTTCATCTGATGGGTGGGTATTAAACCCTGACACTATTACTGATGCCATGTTGTGCTTGCAGATAGGAGCCTATCGTGGCTGTCTTCTGGAAGGCTCTACCAGAAGCTGAGTGAGACAGATGCAGATTCACACAGCCAACCACTGGCTGAAGTTGGAACCTCTATAGGAGAATTAGGGAAAGGATAGAAGGAGCTGAAATGAATGACCCCATAGGAAAATCAATAGTATCAACTAAACTGGTTCCCTAGGAGATCCCAGAGACTAAGCCAGCAGTCAAAGAGCATACATGGGCTTGTTCACGGCCCCCAACACATATGTAGCATAGGACTGCTTTGTCTGTTCTCAGTGGGAGAGGATATGAATAATCCTGTGGAAACCTGATATACCAGGGAAGGGGGCTATGCAGATGGGTGTAAGTGGGTGAGGTATGGTTGGGTGTGGGGGGAAGACAGGGTGGAGCACCCTCTTAGAGTCAAAGGGGAAGGGTATGAAGGACTCTTGGAGTGGGGACCTGGAAATGAGGCAACATTTGGAATGTAAATAAATAATATTTTTCTAAGAAGTCCATCTATTTCAATGAGTAATGTGATTGTATCAATAGCGAATATGATGGTTTTGAAATTTTGTTTGAGCTTTATTTTCTTTACAGCAATACTAACAACAGCACTAATACTAATAATTTATCAAATATAAGGCCATAAAATTTTTTGATTTTATGTTTATATATTGATTTTATTTGACTGATAAGGACTGAACTCTGGGTCTTGTGTTTGCCAATCCTTTATTTTACTACTGAACTACGTCCCCAGACTTAGGTCTAATGCTGAAAAAATTGAATACCAATTGTGTGTGCTTAGTAAGTACTATTTGATGGTATAATGATAGTAAACAACAAACAATTACATGATAGTTTTGTGTTTTTTTTTAATTTAGTACTAATTTAATTTTTAAAAAGTGTATAGCACAAGGAAATGTTGCATTTGGAATGTAAATAAATAGGATCAACTAAGGTTGATACTCCACTTGTGCTACAAAGTATAAACAAATTGGACACTGATCTGTAATTAACATTCAATCATTGCTCATTAACTTGTGATAATACAACATAACATTGACTGTGGGTTTAGTGAATGAAAAGGCTGCAGGCCCAGATATTTATTAAGTATATATTGAAGTTCTTATGCTCATGTTAGGAAATGGTTAGCACTCATCATGCTTTTCTGTTAGGTATAAAATATTTTTATTTAACACCAAAATCACAGAGCTTCCTCCATTAATATGTCTGGGGTCACTGGACTATAAAAAAGAAAAAAAAGTAGTATAGAGACACTTTCTTTCCTGTATGTAGTCTGAAACTACAAAAGAAACACTTAGTTGCTGATTTATCTGCTGCATACTCACAAATTCCTCCACCATTACCTCCTACAAATGGACTTTGTTGAACTCTCAAATTTCCAATATCTGTGGTTAAAATGTCTGCTTTCTTTTCAAGGGTATCTCATGCAGTTACATCACTGTCATCTGGTCAATGAGCTCACTCAGACTATTGGAAAATATCCATGTAGACAAGGTTATAGGGTAGTGAAGGACAAGCTCAAGCAGATATAGCAAGAGCAGAGTAAAAGCCAGGTAGATACAGGTAATGGAGACCATTCAGTGCAAAAATCCCATAAGCAAGAGAGAGATGAAAATGTGTTTAACATTATAGGTGTTTATATATCTGTGTGTTTGTGTGTGTCCATTCACAGATATGCTGGTATACATGTGTACAGAGATGTTTATTCATGTTTGTTCACGCTCCTGGAGAGGCTAGAGAACAGACAACATTGGTGTCATACCTTAGGATGCCTCCTAACCTTGTAGTGTGAGGCATTTCACTGGCTTAAAAGGATTCTTTTTATCTCCCCCAAAGTAGGATTGTAATTACCTACAACTACACCACATCTGCCTTTTTATTTTTTACATGAATTCTGGGGTTCAGTTTCTCTTGCTTGCAGAATCAGTGCTACATAAACTGGTCTTTCGCTTAAGCCCTCTATACCTATCTCTATCTGAACCAGGAACTCACCAATTCTGCTAAAAGAGCAGCAGTGCTCTGCTAGTTTGTGCTCCCTCTGTCATGTCTAAGGCATTCCTAGCTATGTTACTTGGGTTCTGAAGAACTGAACTCAGGTGCTCATTCTTGCATGAAAGTCCTTTACTGGTTGAACTGTCTTCCCAGCTCATAAAAAAAATGGACTTCTGAAGCATGGGTATAACTGTAAAGTGGGTCCTGAATATGAAGAGAATGGAGAATAACAGCCATTCCTGCTTCCCTTAGAGTGTAATGTTACAGTGTGGCAGCTTAAAGTGACAGCTAAGAAATAATTGCGCCTTAATAAAGAGTGGAGCCTGCAAAAGATACTCACATTCATAGCTCTTTTTGCAATATACATATCCTGATGAAATAATGACAAAGGCTGATAGAACATAATAAATCCTAACTCAGTCCGATGGAATTGACAGCTTCAGTGGTAATTTTCCTGATAAACAGTGATGTTTGCTGGACATTGAAAACCTGTACTGATGGTTGGTGGCATAGATAAAGTAAAACCCTAGTCTATGAACCACTGACATTGAACTCATAGAGGAAAGCACTTACAGCTCATTTCAAGTCGGAGGAAGTCTTTAATGCCAAGGTTTTCTAGAAAAACTCCAGATAAAGCGGTGGTTTTAAAAAAGAAAGAAATGTCAGCGCTGAATTCTGCATGGAAGGTAGGAAAGTGGAGGTAAGAAGCTTCCGTAGAAAATGAGACAGCATTCCAGAAGTGCCCTGAAAAGCAGAGAAGCCTTAAACGTGTCTGGTTTGTTTTTAATGGGATATGAAAAAGCAATGGGCTTCTGGGTAATTTTCATGCCAGGGAAGACACTGAATGGAAAAGGGATAAGGGAGTCAAAATATTCTATGCTTCTGTTTTTCAGAGAATGGGGGAGAGTAGTTTTACTCACGGTCACCATTGCAACGTAAGGGGCCAATTCTCCAAGCAGCTTCTGAGTTTGATCGGTTGGTATCCGTTATAATTACATGAGTTACAGGCAAATGATCTTTCAAGGAAAACAAGCCAGTGTTGTTTGACCTGTAAAACATAAAATTCGGGGAGCAGAGGAGGTAAAAAGAAGGTTAAAATGTAGATTATACAGAGATACTCTGCTAAGACCCCTCCTTTGCAAAGGGACTTGGATTGAATGCAATTTGGCGAAGGGTTGGAAAGAGCATAACAGAAGGTGATTTATTTTTGGCCTGTGTGAATAATTAGAATACCAATTACGGAAGTCATGGCTTGCATCCAAACACCACTGAATTCTTTTACCTTCCTTTCAATAACACAAGTAGTTTACAAATATCACAGTGTTGATTGTGGTCTAGAGGAACTGAATGTTCGCTACAGCATTAATGTGATAATTAAACATCACTTTACTTTCCCATAAAAGAATATCTTACATCTGAGAACCGAGTTGGAGTCCAAGGACTTGGCTGAATCACCTGCCATTGGGTTTTAATCAGGTTTGAATATTCGTTATCACATTTTTAGTTGTGTTAAAATGGATCTCTTTAGTTATTTGCTTGCTTTTTGCTTTGTTCCTTACAAAGAACTTGCTGGTTAATGGTTCTGGCTTTGTTCTTGTTAATTATGCAAATAAGGAATTACCTAGGTTTCTCTTGATAGAAAAAAAGAATAGAAAAATCCAGTGTTTCTTCCTCTTTTAAAGCTGACTTTGGAATCAAGGTAAAGATGGAACCACTTGGTAGAGCATAGGATTTGGAAAAGAAAACCTGATATTGTGTTATGCAGATACCTTTGTCAGTCCAGTATGCTTGGAGTGTGAGCATAAAGACATGAATCTGGATCTTCTGACCATACACAAAATAAACCTGCCCTATAGCACTCACTTTTAATCATAGGCTTGGGTAAGTGGAGACAGGCAGATCTCTGGGGATTACATCATTGAACTGGTGAGCTCCAGGACAACAGGAAGCCCCGTCTCAAAAAAAAAAAAAAATGAGGTATACTTTACAATATCCAAAAGAAAATAACACAGAAGCTGATTGTTAAGCGAAATATTTTAAAAAATAAATTCTGGTGGCAGGTTCTCTACCTGCCACAATAGTTTTATTCCCAAATACAAGATACACACACACACACACACACACACACACACATACACATACACACACACACACTTACACACAATACACACACACACACATGCTTAATATTGCAATATGCTTTAGGCAGCACAATTACTGGGCTTGTGTCTAACCTCCATTACCTCCCACCCCATAATTCCAAGTTTCTACTTACTAACTTCTGTGTTCTACTTTGGCTGCTCTGGACCCAGAAGGCTGCCCAACTGGACTGGTCAGAAGCCTGGTATTCTAAAAAAAATACCTCTGTCTGTCCTCCCCAACTATTAGTTGTTGGCAATCTTTTCTTTACTAATCAGAACCAACTGGGGCCAGGTTCCCAGAAACTATGTGCAGAAACTCCTGTAAGCACTCGTGTATTTGGGGAAACATATTTAACCTTTGTAATGAAGCCATATTTTCTACATTTTGTCCATTTAAAAAAAGGCTCCTTTCTTTCAATATGATGAACATAATTATAATAACAATTATGTAAATTATAAGGTATAATACACACTTAGAATATCCAGTCCATCATATTTGGCAATCGAGATAAAGTATTCTATCATCTATCATAACGTACAGATTTTACAGTTCTATACCTGCATTATGTTTGATTTTAACATGGAATATCATCTGAAATACATCCTTCAAATCTAGAATATGTTTAATATTAAATAACTGCAGTTCAATTATGAGATGGTACGTAATCTTCAACTCTATCAGAAACCTGAAAAAGAATTAAATATTACCTGAATATGTAGGAAGCACAAGAGATAGCTTCTAAAACTTACACAATTTGTAGAAACAGCTGACTGCCTAGACAGTCCTTATATAATGTTGGAATATCTGTCTTCAGTCTTCTGGCCCAGAACCATCTGACAGACATTAAGTGAAGCAGGAGTTATGAATGACTAACTTACCCTGTTGTGGCAGAGCATAATAGTTGCTTATCCCCCACCTTTGTGTACTCTTTTGGACAGTAATTGTCTGCAGAATTAAATTAGGGTATTTCTTACCCAGTAGCAAGCATGCCACAAATGAGGAGATTCTAATAAGGTAATAATGCTCAATATCTTATTTGAAATGGGATGGCAATGCTATCAGGAGTAGATATGTCTCCTAATCAAAATGTTTATTAATAATCAAATAATTACAAATGCCATAATCTGTGGATCTCTGATGCTTTTAAAGACTATCTATATATAGTATACCTGAACTATAAAACCTTGACTACTCCTATCTATTTACTATTTGAATAATATTGGAAACACTTTATTGTAATTAAATCAAGATTTAACATTACCATGAGCTTACTATTTGACTTTTAACTTGTCCTACTTAATCATCCTAAACTGTTTGTAATAGCAGCTATTAGAAGGACAGAGTGTAAGCCTTGTATTCTTAATTGAGTTGCATATGCATAATGCCTATTTAAGAGTAATAAAATTAATTTTAAATTTTGTGTCAATATACAAATGTTTATACCAATGAAAACCATAAACCTGTATCCGTACTTAAATTCTGTACCAATGTAAGAAACATAACTTACATAATTCTACATCAAAATGTAAAGATTTCTACCAATTTAAGATTATGGCTGTAAAATGTTTTAAGAGTAAATTTATTAATCTATTGTCATATATCTAATTTCTTCTAATATTACTCTACTCTTTATATAACTTAAACTACCATTATTTCTCCCTTCTATCCTTAAGACTTTAAAAATATTTTTTAATAAAATGTAGCTGCTTGCATTATAAAGGCTGATTATGTTCCTCCAAATCTACTTGCATGAGTCTGCACATAGCTTCTGGGAAAATGCCCCCAGTTGGTTCTGATTGGTAAATAAAAGATGCCAATCACTAATAGCTAGGGAGTTAAGACAGAGGCGGGTTATTTAGAATTTACTGTGCTTGGGACCAGGATGAAAAAGGAAATCACCATGCTGGGAGAATGTGGAAGAGAGGAGAGATGTCATGCTTGAAATATACATCTCCTGAAGAGTACAGGACAGACAGGCTTGGTCGACATGTGAAGACGCTGGCAGAGGAAGGTCAAGAGTATAGCCCAGTTGTGCTATCCTTTGGGTCTTGAGGTAAGCCAAGATAGAACAAAGAATTTAGTAAGTAGTAACTTGGAATTATCAGTGGGAGGTAGTAAAGATTAGGCAGTGCCCAAGCTATTGTGCTGCCTAAAGCATATTACAAATATGAAGTCTGTGTGTGTATTTTTTATTTGGAAACACAAACCATTGAGGTGGGTAGGGAACCTGCTGATGAGATTTTATCTATTAAATATTTATTTCTACAGCTGACTTCTGGCTTCCACATGTACACAGATACATGTTCACATGTACCAGCAAACACAAATAAATGTGCATACCTGTACTCATACACAGACACCACGAAGAACTGAAATAATGTAGGGGGTAGGAGTTGTCAGGTATATAGTATTCATAAATGACATTTTCAAAAAATAAATAAACCAATGCTTTGAAAACTAATAATGCAAATTTAATTAAGATAAATTGCCATTATATGTGTGTACTACTCTGTCCATTAGCAAATGTTAAAACTGTCTCAGAAGTACCTAGGAATTTCTTAGGATCCCAGAATAGGAAGTGCAAGAAGCAAGTCGCTGTTTTGCTTTCCTAAGTATCTGACTCATGTGTTTGAGATAGTTCCTAGCTATTGTAGTGTGGGTGAGTAATATCCTTTCTGAGACACTTGGTATATTGGGTAAACATATGAATAGCAGGTTGCAGACAATTTTTTTTTATTAACTTGAGTATTTCTTATATACATTTCGAGTGTTATTCCCTTTCCCGGTTTCCGGGCAAACATCCCCCTCCCCCCAACACCAATGTTGGGTGTTCCCCTACCAACCCTCCCCCCATTGCCGCCCTCCCCCCAACAGTCTAGTTCACTGGGGGTTCAGTCTTAGAAGGACCCAGGACTTACCCTGCCACTGGTGCTCTTACTAGGATATTCATTGCTACCTATGAGGTCAGAGTCCAGGGTCAGTCCATGTATAGTCTTTAGGTAGTGGCTTAGTCCCTGGAAGCTCTGGTTGCTTGGCATTGTTGTACATATGGGGTCTCGAGCCCTTCAAGCTCTTCCAGTTCTTTCTCTGATTCCTTCAAGGGGGTCCCGTTTCTCAGTTCAGTGGTTTGCTGCTGGCATTCACCTCTGTATTTGCTGTATTCTGGCTGTGTCTCTCAGGAGTGATCTACATCCGGCTCCTGTCGGTCTGCACTTCTTTGCTTCATCCATCTTGTCTAATTCGGTGGCTGTATATGTATGGACCACATGTGGGGAAGGCTCTGAATGGTGTTCCTTCAGTCTCTGTTTTAATCTTTGCCTCTCTCTTCCCTGCCAAGGGTATTCTTGTTCCCCTTTTAAAGAAGGAGTGAAGCATTCACACTTTGATCATTCGTCTTGAGTTTCATTTGTTCTAGGCATCTAGGGTAATTCAAGCATTTGGGCTAATAGCCACTTATCAATGAGTGCATAGCATGTATGTCTTTCTGTGATTGGGTTAGCTCACTCAGGATGATATTTTCCAGTTCCAACCATTTGCCTCTGAATTTCATAAAAGTCGTTGTTTTTGATAGCTGAGTAATATTCCATTGTGTAGATGTACCACATTTTCTGTATCCATTCCTCTGTTGAAGGGCATCTGGGTTCTTTCCAGCTTCTGGCTATTATAAATAAGGCTACGATGAACATAGTGGAGCACGTGTCTTTTTATATGTTGGGGCATCTTTTGGGTGCATCGCCCAAGAGAGGTATAGCTGGATCCTCAGGCAGTTCAATGTCCAATTTTCTGAGGAACCTCAGACTGATTTCCATAATGGTTGTACCAGTCTGCAACCCCACCAACAATGGAGGAGTGTTCCTCTTTCTCTGCATCCTCGCCAGCATTTGCTGTCACCTGAGTTTTTGATCTTAGCCATTCTCATTGGTGTGAGGTGAAATCTCAGGGTTGTTTTGATTTGCATTTCCCTTATGACTAAAGATGTTGAACATTTCTTTAGGTGTTTCTCAGCCATTCGGCATTCCTCAGCTGTGAATTCTTTGTTTAGCTCTGAACCCCATTTTTAATAGGGTTATTTGTCTCCCTGCAGTCTAACTTCTTGAGTTCTTTGTATATTTTGGAGTTGCAGACGATTAAATGAGTTTTTCAGCTGCTGAGCCCAGTGTCTGTGTTAAACATCCAAAACTAATCTACCTGACATTTTAGTTTTCCTCTTTGTTCCTGAACTACTCTGTGGCCTAGGACAAGGCAATTTAATCTTAGGAATCCAGCTATGATACTGGATGGAAGAGTTGTTGTCACATACCACATGTGGAAAATTAAATTTTAAGATTTAGAATAAGCTCATGAAATTTGTAGAAATACACTTAATAATTGATCTGTTATAAACAAATGAAATATCCACCTGAACCATTTTTCTACAGCCCTATTCAAAATACAATGTAACACATAACATAAAATATGTACCTTGAGTATGTATATTTAGAATCTATTCAAATGTTAAGACTTTGCTTCAGCTAAAAAGCACATCTATACATCTTTCATACACACACACACACAAAGTTAAAAAAAAGCCCTTCCAAATGCCATAGAAATTTTTATATTTGGTTTGATGATTAACTCACATTATCAGGAATGATTTTTTTATGGAAACTTTAAGCAGTAAAAATAATCTAGGGGTTGGGGATTTAGCTCAGTGGTAGAGCGCTTGCCTAGGAAGCGCAAGGCCCTGGGTTCGGTCCCTAGCTCCGAAAAAAAAAAGGAAAAAAAAATAATAATCTATTTTAGCTTTCCAGATAATAATGTTTTCCATAGTGAACTGGGTTTTCTGATAATAATTAACAGTTGAGAGAATCCCACACCAAATCTTCAATTAAGACTCTCTTCCAAGTAATTGTAGGTTACAGAAAGTTGATGTGAAAACTTACAACTACATTGCTGAATACAACTGATTCATAATAGTGAAGAAAGATGTACCCAAGTCATCTGCATCTAAAAAATGGTGAGTCACAATTGTGTGCCATGTAAACTATTAGTTTTATCATTTAATTTACTGATGCTGTGACTGACACTGATGGTATCCACCAAGGCATTTACTTCTGGCAATGCTGGACAATACCTGTTTTCACATCTAAAATGAAACTTCTAAAACCCCTTTTCTCAGTAAACTGGATGTGAAATTGTATTTCCAGGTTTTGAATTCAAGTGTGGATTTCAAAATATTAGCAAATCAGTGTGTGAAAATACCTTCATATACCACTAACGGAGAGCAGCTCCTTCTGGCTGGAGGCTGGTACATCACGATGTAGTTACTATCTTCTATAGACATTGCTGTATGCATGGCAACAGCCCTGAGTCCTGGAGCTGTCCTTAGTTGGTCTCTGACTGACCTTCCCATTTTATTCACACAGGCTTTCTCCACACATAATTCAAATGATTGAGTTTCAGTTTGCTAATTTGCAATCATTGCAAGACTGATTCCCTAAGATCACATCTCGGTCACCTTGGCAGATGCTATGGGAGACCACAGCCTCCTCCATTACATACTCAAAGCTCAACAGTAGGTCCATTCACAGCATGGCAAAGTTTCCATAAGCTCCATTATAAGGTAATTTGGGTTTTCAGATATATCTCTTTATGCAGAATTTGATAGTTCAAAAAATTTAGTTATGCTGGCAAAGTATTTCTTTCTTAGTGTTCATCCTTTTATTCCATGTGTACATTTACCTATTGTTTTATAAACATAAATGTAATATAGAAACAAATATAGTCTTTAAAATTAATTTAGGACTTTGTACTATAACAGAAAATAATAATAAATAACTATGTAGTTTTTTTCAAACTGACTATATACCACATCTGATAGATGTGAAGATTATTTGCTAACTCAGCTAGCAGTCTCCAAAAATGGCTATTCTGTTTTTCGCTATCTTTAAAAATAAAATCCTGATCTGAGGTCTAAAGAGGCTGAATGATTTAGATCCTTTAGTTCACAAATGGCACACCTACAATTTGATTACCCTATTCCATAATAAAAACTTAGTTAAGAATTTATTACAGCTAGTATGCAGATTATCTATAACATTACTACTGGAAAAAAAAAAGAACACCTGTACGTGATAAGTGCATGATAAGCTCATAATCTCAGTGCTGTGGATATGCAAAGAAAACCAGATTCGCTCTTTTCCTTGAGCATAATAACAATAATTCTCTTCTTTAAATACACAGTCACTGCAATTGTCCGAGTCATCCATGTTCTTTTCCATGGGTTTTGGAAGCACAAAGAACAAGGAACACTGCAGAAAATGAGGAGTATACTGTCATATCAAGTCTGTTCTGAGTCCTAGCAATGGCTCCAGAACTTTTTCAGCAAGAAGAAACTGAAGTCTCTCTCTGTTTGACTGTGTGAGGCTCTAGTGAGTGCTGACTACCTCTCTTCCTTTCACTGCATGAATTATGTCTTTGGTGATGTGATAAAGGTTTATTGGGCTCACAATTCAAGGGTACTGTTCACCAGGGTGCCATGAGCTTGAGGCAACTGGTCACAGCACAGTCTGCATGAAAAGTAGTAAATGCTGGTACTTAACTTCCTTTTCCCTTTTTAATCTGTCTAGAACCCCAGAATACAGCATGATCCTTGAATTTCAGTTGAGTTATTCATGCTTATCTCCTTGGTGATTCCAGATCATGTCCAGTTGGCCATTCATGTTAACCATCCTATAACTGTGCTATTCTCTCAAGAAATGTGTAGTTCTCTACACACTCTGCATTGTCAGAGCATTTCACTGGGTATTGACTCTGTTGGAATCTGCATAATGACCAATGTCTCCTCAGTTATTCTGCTTGATCAGTCACGGTTCATCCTCTAATAATTCTAATATGCAGTTCTAGTCAATAAAATAATGTATACAACAAAAAAACAATATAAATCAGAACTGAAGTATTTTGTTATTGCAGTATCTGTTAGTAGCAAAAAGTCATTCACAAGTTAATTTGTATTGTGATAGATGGAAAATAAGTAATGATAAAAGCAGAATATAGAGGAGTGTACACTCATTAAATGTGGCAGGATGTCTTAACTTGTATGATGCTTTAGTGAATCCAAGGAAAAGAATTGGAACATTTTTGTTTCTGGAAGAATACATTGAAAATAAATACACTTAATTTGAATCACATTTAGTAAGAACAAAACATGCAGTTTAAAAATACTGAGTGTCTATGAAATACTTATATTTGGAGACATTCTACATTATGGTGGGGTGGGATGTCAGGATCCTTCCCTCTTCCACATGGATTTCAGGGGGCTCGTATTACACAGGTCTTGTGCAGTGAATCTATTAGTGAAAGAGATATATCGTGCCCGGACAACATCTTTTTTCCTGCATATTTCTCATTCTTTGGCACGTACATTTTCCCCAATTCCTCTTCTGTGTTGTTTCCTGAGCATTGGATAGACTTGCTGTTCCATGTAGAGATGAGTACCTCATCATTCCACTCTCAACACTGAGACCAATTTCAGATTTTTGCATTTTCCATACTCCATTAAGTAGCCCCTCACTCACACTTGGGTAAGCAACTCTAGTTAAATTCAGGAACCACAGATAAAATGGATATATGAAGGTAAAAAGCAGTGAGCTTACTGAGGTTGACTCCACCAGAGTAGGATGAGAATGAGAGACAGGAATAGAAAATTATGGAAATTCATTATAGAAATGCATGACACTATCAAAGAATGAAATTTAAAAAAATATTTTGCACATGAGATATGTATATATGAGGATTTGAAGTGCTAGTGAGGTGAGAACTTCTCTTTTTTATTTTTATATCCTGAGATTTTTGAATATCTTACAATAAAGGTATATTTTTAAAATAAGCCTTAACGCTACACATTTAGTAAAATAATTAACCTTATGTATCATTTAAATTGTGTCAGATCAAGACTTAGAACTATAATGAAGTTGCAGAGCAGATAAAGAAGACAAAGGGCTCATTTCAAGGATTTAGTTTTGAGTGTGAGCTATACATAGCAATGAACTGTGGGCTTCATTTCTCAGGAGCGCCCTATATTCTTTCCAAAGACAAGGCTTCCCCATGGCTTGCAATTGCCCATTGGTCTAAGCTTTGCAGAGATTTTGTAGGACTTGACAGATGACAGATGTAGAGAAACCTCTGTTCTACATCTTGATTGTGTGGGTGCGTGCGTGTGTATGTATGTGGGTGTGGGTATGTGTGTAATATATAATATACATGGATATATAGGTTCAACTATGTGCACGAATGTGCATAATATGTATGTACGTGTGAGTAGAGGTCAAAGGTAAACTTTGAGTGTCATTTCCTTGGAGCTCTCCATCTTGCCAAGACCTTGTTCTGTCTTCACTGGCTCATCATTGAAATGAGTGTGAATCATAATGTTTGTCTTATGTTACATAAGTTCTCGAGACCTGACTCAGATTCCCATGCTTATTCACCATGTGCTCTCCAAAGTAAGCTGGCTCCTCAGCCTCATTTATATTTCTTACAAACATTCTAAAGATGTTTCACAGAGCAGAAGTGGGTGATAAGCTATTTATACTTAGAGTATTGACTTTTTATAAATGACAGCATAGCCACATTATTGAATCCATTTCTAGAAAGCTTTATTTAATGCTATTTTTGATAGAATACCAAATAATTCTATGACATCTAGAATTTTCCAATTTCTTTTTTTATTTTATTATTCTTGGATATTTTATGTATTTACATTTCAAATGTCATCCCTCCCCATTCTCCCATATACCCTCCCCCACTCCCTGCTTCCATAGGGATTGTTCCTACTCCCACTTACCTATTTCCACCTCAATAACGTGGCATTCCCTTATATTGGAAACAAGCCTTAACAGTACCAAGGGCTTTTCCTCCTATTGATGCTGGACCAGGCCATCCTCTGCTATATATATGTCTGGAGCCATGGGTCCCTCCATGTGTACTCATTGGTTGGTCGCTTAGTCCCTGGTAGCTCTGGTGTGGTGTTGGTTGATATTGTTGTTCTTCCTAGGGAGTTACAAACTCGTTCAGCTGCTTCAGGCCTTTCTTCAACTCCTCCATTCTGGTCCATTGTTCAGTCCAATGGTTAGCTGCAAGCATCCTCATCTGTATCAGTAAGTCTCTGGCAGAGCCTCTCAGGAGACATCCCTATCTGTCAGCAAGCATTTCTCGGCATCAGCAATACTGACTAGGTTTGGTGGCTGCACACGGAATGGATCCCCAGGTGGTTCTTTGAATGAACTTTTCCTCAATCACTGCTCCTCTTTTTGTCCTGTATTTCCTCCCATGAGAATTTTGTTCTTTCTTCTAAGAAGGACTGAAGCATCCACATTTTGGTCTTCCTTTCTCTTGAGTTTCATAAGATCTGTGATTTTTTTTTAGGCAATCCAAGCTTTTTAGTCTAATATCCACTTATCAATGAGTGCATACCATGTGTATAATTTTGTGACTGGGTTATCTCACTCAAGATGATATTTTCTAGTTCCATCCATTTGCCAAAGAATTTCATGTATTCATTGTTTTCAATAGCTGAGTAGTACACCATTGTGTAAGTGAACCAAATTTTCTGTAGGCATTTCTCTGTTGATGACATCTGGGTTTTTTCTGGCTTCTGGCTATTATAAATAAAGCTTCTATGAACATAGTGGAACATGTGTCATTGTTATATGCTGGAGTATCTTTTGAGTGTATGACCATCAGTGATATAGCTTAGGTGCTCAGGTAGTAACTATGTCCCATTTTCTGAGGAACCTCCAGACTGATTTTTACAGTGCGTTTACCAGCTTGCAATCCCAACAACAATTAAGGAATATTCCTATTTCTTCATATCCTTGTCAGCATCTATTGTCACTTGAGTTTTTGATCTTAGCCATTCTGACTGGTGTGAGGTATAACCTCAGGGTTGCTTTGGTTTGTAACTTCTCAGCCATTTGCTATTTTTCAGTTGAGAAATCTTCGTTTAGCTCTGTATCCCATTTTTAAATAGGGTTATTTGATTCTCTTGACTCTAACTTCTTGGGTTCTTTGTATATATTGGATATTAGCCCTCTATCAGATATAGAACTGGTAAAGGTCTTCTCACAATCTGTTAGTTGCCATTTTCTCCTATTGACAGTATACTTTGCCTTTCAGAAGCTTTGCAATTTTATGAGGTCCCATTTGTTGATTTTTCATCTTAGAGTATAAACCATTGATGTTCTGTTCAGGAAATTTTCCCCTCTGCCTATGTGTTCAAGGCAAATTTTCCAATTTCAATCATGGGTTATGCAAACTTCCTACTCTCCCTTTTGCAATTTTCTTTGATCTCTTAGGTTTATAATACCATTGTACCCTCTCCATTGAATTTGCTATCTGCATTTTTCTCTATAAGTAGCAATTCTGCACATCAATTAACATTTCTTACCACTGTAGGAAAACTGAAGTTCTACTTACCACTCATCCATGTCTGCATCACAATTGCAAAAATACAGATTATCCAGGCAGCTCTCTTCAAGGCCACATCCACATTGCTGGACTCCCGGAACAGAACCTTCCCAATAAGGGTGCCTTTCATTGGACCTGCCAATCCACCAAGTGAATGGGGTTCCATCTGAAAGTCAAGATGTCTCACAAGTAAGAAGTGCAAGCTGAAAGGCTACAGAGGAGTTCACAGTGGTGTGTGTGTGTGTGTGTGTGTGTGTGTGTGTGTGTGTGTGTGTGTGTGTATTTGTGTATAAAGGTTCTCTTCTCCACCAACCCAACCCCTCTCTTTTCCATACTTTCTGGATTGCATCTTTTTCTCTTTTCTCCTTTTTCTCTTTTGAATTTCTATATGTTTTAAATGCGTACTTATGGGCTGGGATTTAGCTCAGCGGTAGAGCGCTACCTAGGAAGCATAAGGCCCCTGGGTTCGGTCCCCAGTCAAAAAAAAAAACAAAAAAAAAAAAAAATCGATTTATATACAAATTGACTGTGTACATGAAAAGATATTTTTATTAAAAGAACATAGCCAAAGGCTGATGAATGTCACCACTGATAATCAAGGACATAACTCAAATTGATAGAAGATTAGACAATATCATAACTGATTTATTTGGACCAGTTTTAAAATATTAAAAGCCATACTTTATTTTTATGTGTAGCCTTCTAAAATTTGTAGTTTAAATAATGCAGAATGGAATGAATTGATTTAGGCAGAGTAAGAAAATTTTCAGTTTATAAAATCCCTTCCTTAAAAAAAAGTTCTTAAAAAGTCACTTTAAGTTGGTCAGTCCCACATTGTGTTTTCAGTGACTAGTCAGTTTTGAGTGCTATTATACTAAAAGTCAGTGGAATTAAAAACAAATTTGAACATTCACAACTACTACCTCAAAGGATTAACAGCATTTAGATACTTTTTGAATGCCAAGATGGTCTACTTATACAGAGAGATGAATTCACATATACATTATAAAACACACAAAAAATTACTACAGTCAAAACTAGAAAAAATTACAATGTAGTCAAAATTAGAATAAAGTGCTTTATATTCTCTTTCATAATCTGTGTGTCTTTTTTCCTGGGTCTGTTTTTCCTCATCATCTTAATCACCTAACATTATTTTCATTTGGTCTTTTTATAAATTTTAAATCAGCTTTTAAACAACAATAGTACACACACACACACACACACACACACACACACACACACACACCACACAACAATGTATGTATGTTGATAATATGATAGCCCTTGGGAGTTATCCAAACAAAATAACATAATAAGGGCCCAAATTAGCCAAATCTGTGTTCCTTTTAGTGGATTGTAAAGAGGTTGGAAAATAAGGTGAAATAAAATAAAGTAACACTTATAAAAGGGAACCTGACCTAGGCTCCATTGATTTGTTTTTCCTCACAATAATGACAGAAGCAAAGTGACCTCATGCTCTAAGAGAAGTCATGAACTTTCAAAGGAAAATGAGCCTGTGAAGACAATACCCTAATGACCCAGGAAACACATTCTGAAATTGTGATTCACTGAGACATAAAAGAAAAAAAATAATTATCTTGGGGTCCTGATCTGTGTTGTCTGTAATGATTGTGAGTAGTACAGCAGCTTATAGCTACTACTCAGAAAATGATAGTATATCCCAAACAAGAGCCAACGCAGACATGGTGGCCCTGGGTACTATCTTGCTGAAGGCACCAGACATGGCTTCCCATTGCAATGGATATCATCCTGTTTCTTGGCACATGCTAGACACCTAAAATAAAAATATCTCTGGTTCATTAAATAATTTGCAAGATTTAAGATTCCACTGTTAAGGTTCAGCATACAGTGCAAATGGGACTGAGTGCTTTCCTAGAATGCAAGAAGTTCTGGATTGAATTCTCCACATCATACACAGAAATTAGGCATAGTGCTGAATGCCTGAAATCCCAGTACTAGAAATATGGAGACAAGAGGATCCGAAGTTTAACATTGTATGTTGTTACATAAAGTCAGAGGCCAGCCTGGGCTACAAGAGGCACTGCCTCAAACCAAACCAAACTACAATTCTACATAGGCAAGTTTTTGTTGTTCTTTGACATTCTTTATATTCCTACTGTCTCTATCTACATATACAAAGCATGCACTTCCTCTCAATTGTTCACACAATTAAATCTTCCAGATGTCATTGCGGCAAATAAGCATAAGAGTATATTTAGAAGCCTGATACTATAAACCTTGAGAAAAATGGAGCGAGGTCTCTGTGAAAAACATAATTATTTGGGGGTGCTAATTCCTAAGAAGAGCTGCTGGAAATATCCACCTTCCTCCCACCACATCTGCCTAAATTTCACAGCTCCTTTCACACTATCTTCTGCTTAAGTTTCCCCATGTAGATGTCTGGTAACTAGGACATTTCTCCTAAGGCTGTCACTAAATGACCCAAACATCTCTCTCATCTCAAGCAACTCAGTCATCTTTAAAAACTTCAGATGAATTGTCTTCCTGCTTAACCCCTGGCTAGATAAGCTACACTTTAGTGGCTGGACAGTTGACAGCTTATTTCATTTTAACTGTACACAAAGAAAGAAAAGGGAAGAAAACAAAACAAAAAATATCTAAATATATTCATATATATATATATATATATATATATATATATATATATGTCTGAATGCTGAGGACTTACATTTAATTTTTGCTTTTGGATAACCCATCTTTATTGCTCCATCATTGTAAAGTAAAAGAGATAACAAGAAATGAAGAAACTGAGAACCACAAACAATAAATGGTTTGTGTTCATTCACAGCCCAATTGGATATACAAGGAAATGCTCTACACTTGAACTGCAGGTTTTGGCCTTTGGAGACTGATTTTTTCTTTCTATTGACAAAAATCTTCTCCATCAGTAAATGAATGAAATATTGTTACTTAATTATCATTAAAACATTGAGTAGTGGGGAAAATATTTATTGACGTTTCTTCTTCTAAAGTCTATTTTAGCACTAGATCATCATGGACAAATCACAGAACAAACTGAAACAAAGAAACAATCAAAACATGACTCTGAGTTTACATTGCTAACAGGGAAATTATACAAGAATACAAATCACATGGGCCTCATTCAGTTAAGCACTGGCTTTGCAAACTGAGGACCTCAGGTTTAGCACCAGAAATCTATATGGGAGCATGGAAGGAAACGTTCAGACCCAGTGGTGTTCCTTTGCAATCCAGTATAGGGAGGCGGAGACAAATGGAAGCCTGAGCTATATAACTGCTAGAGTACTCAGAGCTCCAGATCAGAGAGAGAGAGAGAGAGAGAGAGAGAGAGAGAGAGAGAGAGAGAGAGAGAACTGGTGCAGAAATAACTGAGGATGTTCTCTGATCTTGCTCAGAAAGGGGTGAGAGAGAGAGAGAGAGAGAGAGAGAGAGAGAGAGAGAGAGAGAGAGAGAGAGAGAGAGAGAGAGAGACCTTGAGAGGTGTGTGGTGTGTTGTTGTTGTTGTGATGGTGGTGGTGGTGGTGGTGGTGGTGGTGGTGGTGGTGGTGGTGGTGGTGGTGGTGGTGGTGAAGTGGGAAGAAAACAAAGAAAAGAAAAAGAAAGATCAAGAAAGGGAAGAGAAGGAGACAAAGGACAATGAGAGGAGGAAGAGAAATACTAGATCCTACCTTCTTCATGAACTATTATAGGAAAAATACTGTATCTGCATTCCAAACATTGCAAAAGATAAGCTTCCCTTTTACAAATGAGTAAGACATACCATGCTTAAGTTTCCCTGTATATGAGTGACCATACTATTTATAGAAGAGTGGCTTGAAAACCAATTATGTGAATGCTTGCATGCACATGGATGTGTGTAAATGTAGAAGCCAGAGATGGTGTTCAGTGTCTTCCTCAACCTTATTTATTGTGAAAGGATATCTCCTTGAACCAGGAATATATCAAATACACTAGACTGAACAGGAGGCTCCACGGATCCTGGAGTTTCTGTTTCCAACATTGAGTCTGCTCACACTCATGGACATACTCAGCATTTATGTTACCAATTCTCCCCTATTTCTTTTTTTTTTTCTTTTTTATTGATGTGGATTCTGAGGATTTAACTAAGGTCCTCACAACTGCAAAACAAATACTTATCCCACAGTGCCATCTTCCCCTCCTGAAAATATAATCCATTTTATAGAAGAATTACATATGAGCCTAATTTATTGAGGCATAAGTCAATTACGGTTTGCTGATATAAGTAATCTAGGTGAAGTCACTGAGCAGCCAGCGTATCTGCACAATTAGTGTTTAATCAATAGACCTAGAATTGGAGATTCCTCTTGTATTTTGAATTGTTACAGTTCAATAAACTGTAAATAGACAACTTTCTCAGTGGTGTCTGAATGAGAGCCATGACAGTTTAGCTGCATTTGCATCCAGGAGCAGCACAGGTAGCCTTCCACGCAGTAGCAGGAAGGAGCTAGCAAGCCTGTGAAAGCAGAGTTGTGGCTGGCTGAGCTGTTGTGCCACCATCATTATTGATATTTCAATTCAGTATATTTTGTTTTGTCTCATATTCTCTCCAGAAAATTAGTATTCATTCTCTATTTTTAATTTTGACTTAAACATAATTACATCATCTCCTTCTTTTTCCTTTCTTAATCCCTTTCCATGTTCCATTGCCCTAGTTTCTCCCTTTTACATTACTAGGCTTATTATTATTATTTTATCATTTTATGCATAAATATATAAATACAACATGCTGAGTACATTTATTTTGCTTGTTTGTAAATGATTTCTGGGAGGACCATTTGCTATTGGAAAGCTAATTAGGGAACTCATCCCTAAGAAACCTAACTACCTCTCTCTGCAGTCATCACTTTTCTCAGTATTTTGTCGAGAGAAGATATTGGTTCATATCAAATTTCCCCCTTCCACATTAGCCTGCATATTGTTATTATCATTATTTCTGTCTTGTTTAAGCAGCCCTATTTTTGATGTATCATTCATGTAGCTTCCCTGTCACCTTTAGGAAACAGTTTCACAGCCAACTTCCTAACCCGCTGATTCTCACAATTTTTCTACTCCCTCTTCCATGATGTTCCCTGAGCCTTCTGGGTAGAAATTGTTGTTTTGATTTTATACATGCTTGCAGCTTTATACTCTGGTTAATTCAGCATGTCAAAAAGAAGAGTAAACTGTGTCTAATTTTCAATCCAGGCCTATTTTCTGCCATTCAACCCTTTCTTCAAATTATGTGGTCATTTTCCTTAGTGATGATGGTCTTGAATTATCTTTGAATCTTCTTTAAGTAAGAGTTGTAAATATCACAGAATGGCCTCAAACTCACTATATGCAATTAAAGATGACCTGGAACTTCTCATTTTCTCAACAACAACAAAAAAACTCACAAAAGCAACTTAAGGTGCATAAGGTTATTTTAGATCACAATTCCAAAGTCTATCATGTTAGAGAAGACATGGTAGCAAGAACAGGAGGCTTGATGCTTGCATTGTTTCACACTCAGTCCACACTAGGGAAGTAGGGAGTGAACAGGAAGTGAAGGTGAGCGAGCTATAAGCACTTAAGACCTACCTCCTGTGACTAATGAAACTTCCTTTTTATGGGACTTCACCTCACAAAGGTTTCACAACATCTGAAAAGTGCAGCACCAACAAGTAAGAAAGTACTCAAGCAAATGAAGACATGAGGAAATTTCATGCCCCAACCACAGACCACAAATCCACATGAATTTCTCCTTTTCTTTTTCTTTTTCTCCCTTTCTCTTTCTTGTTCTCTCCTTTCTTCTTCTCTCTCTCTCTCTCTCTCTCCCTCTCTCTCTCTCTCTCTCTCTCTCTCTCTCTCTCTCTCTCTCTCTATGTGTGTGTTTGTATGTCACCACCCACACATATAACTATATAGAACAGTTAAATATAAATAATTATTCATAAAATAATATATAATATATGTTCAATCACCTTTTTAACAGTTTCTCAGTTCTATGCTATGTGAAAGTCATTGTGTGATGTACCAATGTTCTGATAATGCTCCTAATATTCAGAGAAATAAGAGCATATCATCATCTAGTTGCAATATAAATCTGAGTAAGACAGAAATCCAAGTACAGCTCAGAGCTAGACACTGACTTTTGTCTAAGAATACCAAAGAAAGTCTCATGGTATCATTGGCACTTGCTTGAAGGTTACATTTTAAGGCCATTCACAAAAACTGTCCTGACATTCTAAGCATGTCTTCAAGTAAAGACCAAAGGAAAAGGAATCTCACCTACTGTTGTGTCTTTAGAACTATCAGGACTTCACTGCAAAAGCATCCTCTGATATTGACTGTAGGCGAAGGGAGGATGTGGGTGTAGAAAGTAAGAGAGAAAGCTGAGGCTACTGGAATTCTGAGACCAAAAGATTATTTCACCGGGTGAACAAAATGTGAAGCAGCTAAATGCTGGTATAAGAAAAAGATGGACACGCAATAAGGATATAGATATGGCTCAGTCAACAACATACTTAGTTAAACAAACATGAGGACCTTCCCATCAAAAGTCAGGACAGGTATTATGTCTGCAATCCAAACATTAAACAGTCACTCAGAGCCAGATTCTAGTGAACATCTGCAATTCTGACTGAGTCAGTGATCTCTGAGTTCAATGTCAGATCCTATTAAAAACTATTAGGTTGGAAGGAGAATGGCTGAAAAGAACAGTCAAGATCAACCTCTGTCTGCGCACACAGATGTACATTCATGAACATGTATATGTATAAACACAAAGGTACCCACACCAAGATGTTTTACATAACTTCTCTTTCTAAACAGCCTATAATAAAATTTCTGAAAAGAAAGAAAAGGAAAGAAAAAGAAAGAGAGAGAGAGAGAGAGAGAGAGAGAGAGGAGGAGGGAGGGAGGAGGAGGGAGGGAGGAGGAAGGAAGGAAGGAAGGAAGGAAGGAAGGAAGGAAGGAAGAAAGAAAGAAAGAACAGAAGGAAGGAAGGAAAGAAGGAAGGGAACTCTTGCATTTAGAGAGAATACAACCTCATCCTTACAGAAGATTATGATAGACATTCATCATCCTGGTCTTATTGTTTGTCAGCCAGGATGATTAAATCAGAAAATACACTTAATACTGTAAATCAACCACATCAGGATTCAAACAGAAGATTAGTAGATTCTTCAGCCTCACATAGAAGGAAGATGTGAATTCAGATTTTATGGCCCCAAAGTTCAGTAACATATTTTCTACGTTACATCAAACCATGCCTATTATAAATGGGAATGAAAAGACATCATAGTTCCTCAAAACAATTTTTCTTGAACTAATATTATAATCATTAGTTTAGCAAAACTGCAGATGTTTAGTGAATACAAAGCTTCAATTTTCTTTGAGATTCTCTCAAGTACACACAGTTCTCAAATATTCTGGTCTGTCTAATCATCTGGATTTTTTTAAAGCTAACAATGAACAAAAAGCATTGGCACACATAAATGTTCCAAGACATATACTAGTGGTTAAAAAAATCCAACTTCCCTAAATTTATTCTGAAATTAAACTAAGTAATTTCAATGAAAATATGATAAGCTATAAATATATGGTGTAGTCTTGATTTAGATTATCCAACTAACAATGTATTTTGATCAATTCTAACCCAACTCCTTCCTTTAAGCTTCTTCTGGGACTATAAAATATCTCCTAACTTATTTTTCTTTTTACCAAAATTAACAATTCACCATGTCCATGTGTGCTGGAAATGTGCATGGGTCACATGTTCAGAGAATAGTGACCTATCCCAGATTAAAATTGTGTATCTGTATATGTGAAATATATATACATGAAAATTTGAAAATATTTAAAAAATATTTTCTCAGGATATGTATGAAAAGCTTATTATGTAACCATGAACCAACTGATTTTTTTCCTCTAGAAATCCAACTGTGGTGCTGCTCCAAGTGTAGCCTATGGTTAAAAAAAAAAAAAAAAGAATGCTCTGGTATATTTCTGAGAGCACAGGTCGTGGAGCTATCTCAGATACAAGAATGTGGACTGTTAATTTTCTATTTTTAGTCAAACTCACCAAGCATTTTAGTTGGTAAATATTTAAAATCATTGGTTTATAGGTTTGAACTTTAAAAAGTTAACATGTTCTTCTGAATACATTTGTTTCATTTTTTGAGGAATTCTTTTGATTTTTTTTTTTTTTTTGAAAACTCAGTGTGCAGAACTATGTGAAAGACTTGCGTAAAGAGGAGTTTGTGTTACAGGTGTTTGGGTTTTTACAGAGGTAGGGAATCAGTGTCTTCCTTGATCACGTTCCATCTTAAGTTTTGAGACAAGATATATCACTGAACTCAGAGCTTGTGTGTTGCCTAGATTGGATGTCCATCAAAATCTGGCAGGTTCTCCCTTTTTTTATCCCTACTCCCAGTGTTAGGATTACAAGTGGCACCAATATGTCCAGTTGGTGAGCAGAAATTCAGGTTCCTGTACTCATAAGTCAGGTATTTTATGACGAAATGACTCTATAGCCCACATTTCTTTGTAGTATTTTTATATATTTATTTTTATAAGGATCAAGTACAATAACAGCACTGCTCAATCACTTAAAAATCTCTCTCTCTCTCTCTCTCTCTCTCTCTCTCTCTCTCTCTCTCTCTCTCTCTCTCTCTGTACCTATATAGCTGAGTTCCAAAGGAAATTATTATTAGGCTCACAGGCATTCCTGTATCCAGGATGGGTGCTTTGTCTCTTTGTCTAGTGTTATAGACACTGGCACAGTCAATGTGCCAGGGCAATGAAAATACACACACAGACACACAGACACACACACTCACTGCCACACACACAAACGCACATAGACTCACACACACACACACACACACACACGCAGGCACGCACACACACACACACACACACACACATTTATAGCTATCCTGCAACAGAAGCATCTGTGCAGTAACAGAACTGCTACTTCAGAGACAGAACAGAACAGAGATAAATTACTCATTCCTCTGCTATCACTCAAGCTACCAGGACAGGCATATGAACTGATATTCAAAAAGAACTAATTTAAACAAACAGAAAGTGAAATTTTCGGCTCAGAGACCCCTTGGTGAGATATTATTGCATTGTGATAAAATGACCTCAATGAAAGAGCCACAGGTTATCTCCAAAGTAATGATGGGATGGCAACCAAATTATTTGATTTCAAAGAAAATAAAGTCAAACTTGTCTCCTTCAAAATCAACATTATGAAGTTGGAATGGTATATAGACATAAAAGGCATAAATAAACTATATTCTGCAATTGATGGTTGATCACATGACATCAGATTTGAGGAATTTTCAATTCTTCACTGTACAGTGCTCATCACTCACATTCAATGACCTACATCCTTTCAAACTCTCAGTAAATCACAGGCACTGCTAATTGCTGACCGGCTAGTTGGTAGTTGGATTAAGTTAGTACCACAAAAATTGTGGTTAGACAAAGGGTAAGCATAGGCAGAGACAAATTAAATACCAAAGTCATTAATTTGAATGTGTAGCTGAAAAGAAGGTCAGTAAATAATCATAAGTATTTATGGTCTTGTAACCTTTTTCATTAACAAAATTCTAGACATTATCTAACCCTTTCTTAAATTTCCTTGCAGATAACTTGAGAAACACCTCCAACGTTTGTTCATTCTTCTCCAAGCTCTAGTTTTTTTTTCCCTTGAGTCATTTTCTCCAGGAAACTATGCTTAAAATATTGCAGAGGTTAGAAGAGCAGAGATCAAATTCACGGACTTTCTTGTTACTCTAATCCTGTCCTTAGCTGAATTCAGCTACTATGGTTTCAAATCCTTTCTCAGCTGGCTTCCTACATACATTTTCCAATCATTTCAAAAGGAAGATGAGGGCATTCCCCCTCTATACGTTTTGCTCTTCTATTTATCTATCCATCATTAATCCATCTACTAGTGCATGTGCAAAGTCACCATTCACAGGGCTTCTCTAACTTCACAGCCCAGAACTGGGTCCAGCGCTCACAGGTGTGGGGTTACATCTTATTATTCTTTACAAATATTTTACCTCTTTTTTATATATAAATGGTTTAAAAGGACATTTTCTAGCCCTGCTTCACCATTTGGCAAACATCATTATTAATACCTCAAAATAGTATATGTGCTCTGGCCCACCCTTGTTTCCCTCCTGTGTTTCATCCAATCTAGGTTTCTAGGCTAAGAAAGTGAGAACCAGAATCAAGCATAGGGAATTTCTTGATTAGCAAATCATAGAAGACAGCTATGTTCTTATAACCTACACTCCCTGAATCTCCAGCCAAAACTCCCCAGGTGCACTTGCTCCCACTCCTCCCTGCACTGATGCACTCTTTAGCTAACCCTTTCACTACAGCTCTTTTTATCAGCAAATTATTCAGCAGCATCTCACTGTCCAATTAACTTTTAAAAGCAAACGATCATTTACAATGTGAAGTACAGATGCTCCCACCCCTTGGCCTCCAAGGATTTTCACATTTGTTTATTTTCCCAGGCATATGTTAACACTTCAATCGAACTGGCCAATTACTTGACTTGACACTTGGATGAAAATATTTTGTTTTGCCCTGTTAGGCTTCCTGCCTATAAAATTCTCTACTCTATCTGTGGCTAACTGCTCCATTTCCACAGTTGAATACCTGCAAGTATTTTGTCTTTGGAAGTTCTTCTAATTTTTTTTTCCTTTCTAAGAACTCATCTTTGGTTCTTTAAGTTGCAAGTATTTATTTTCATGTGAAAAATATAGAAATTATTGATTCCATGCTACCTTATATGCTTCATCACTATCTTGTTTTCTAATATTTATGTTCTTATAAATGATCCAACCTAATTATATGTGCAAATTTCTATTTTACAAGCATTTCTAATACTTTACCAACATCAAGTTGTTACTATGCACTACACAGAAATATTAACACCTCTGTGTGTGCTTTACATTGTTCATATAGACATGTGTGTCAACATGCAGACCATAACAACCACATACATGAGCTAATGCAGTCACAGAGGTGGTAGGATATTTATATTCCTGAAGATTTCTTTTTAATTTTTAATAATGTACTTATGAGTCAATGATCATTTGTTTAGAATGTGTACAAAAAGATTAACTGTTCCATTGCTAACAAAATATCATGTGATTTCTCAAATTAACAGATGAATATCTAGTAATTTTTTATTATTTAATTAAGGTAAGTAATCTGATAAAGTTAAAATCATGAGACTTCCAACCATATTATTATGTTAGTTTTTTTGTAGAAGATTTGTATTGAATGACATGTAACAGGCAGTGAGAATGGTTATGTAAGGCACTCATTATTTTCTATATATTAATGTACTATGCATCAATGAAAGAGCATGTAATGTTAAATATGAAAATCCCTTATTTTAACCAACATTCAGTATATTTTCTCTATAGCAATCAATAGTCACACATCTTAGATTATTTTGATTCCTATAGTGAAATAGCATGGACTGTAGAACTTACTAACAACAGAGATTTAATTTACATTGCTCTGGATAGTGGGGTGTGTAAAACCAAATCAGTCAGTGTGTGGTGTGGCTAGAAGAGAATTCTTTTGTGTTGAATCATTACATGGTAGGACTGAAATATTTCTCTTCAGGCCTTTTCTGTAGTACCTATTGCTGCAATTTTGGATGGTGACTGTTCTTAAATAGCTCAAGTGTTAGCAGCTTTGTGTCTAGCAAAAGTAACTAGAAAGTGTGATCTGAATTGGAGGCTTAGTGAGAGGTATTTATGTCATTAAGAGAATGTCCTTAAGAAAGACTATAAGATTCCTCTTTCCTTTTCAGGCCACGATGTAAGACTTCATTCTGCCACACAATCCCTGCCATTACCATCTTGCATGACTACATAAAGCACAAAGTAACAAATCCTCCTAATCTTAAATAGGAATGCCCAAAAAGTTAGACAAAGTATAAGGCACCTGTATAAGTACCTGTATGAAAAACACATCACAGATATTATTACAGATCTAGCAACCAAGTGACAAAGATACTAACCCTTTGTTGGTGACTACCTCATGATCTGAAAATGGCCTGAAAGAAAGCTGAGGACAAATTGTGTCAAGATATTCAGACCACAGCAAGAAGAAAACATTTAATACCCTAATAGAACTTTCTAAAGGAATTCAAAACATAGATAGACATTAACATAGAAGTAAGATCATTAAAAACAATGAGGTGAATACCTCTTACTAGGACCCCTATAAAACATACTAGAATGAAAACCTGAACATATTGATTGTGGAGGAATAAAGTTTTACTCAGACATTCAGCTAATTTACTTAAGTTAATGGAATATAAACTATAAATGTATGGTAGACTTTCACCATATTTTACTCAATTAAAATTAGCTCCCTTTAAGAAGTATGTATATAGGTATATTCACATATACACATTGAAGCACATATTCATACACTTAAAGGATCTTGATTTATTAGCATTTTACCTTATATTAACCCAACATCTTACAAAAGGAAATTGTTCTTCTCACAGCATAATCAAAATTATAGCAAGGATTCAGGTCAGGTGATTGTTCTTGTTATATTTCATTTTATTTTTTTTATAGCACACAGACTTGAGTTAGTTCTTCCTTCATACAGATTGGTATAGGATTATCACGGGCCAGTCGCTTCTATGAATTTTCTTCACTTACAACCCAACAACTGCTCCTCTTCTAGGTATAGATAAGTATTGGAAGCCTCTTCATCATGCAATCTGGAACTTTGAACTGTTGACCTTGTGGAGGTCACAGTTAGGGTCACCACAACTGTACTGAATTGAGGTTTTGAGCTGTACAATAGCTACAATATGTAAAGTGATCAGCATTTCACAATAGTCTTCTCCATGTAATGGACTCCACACTCTGTGCCTAACTCTCACAACTGTCAACCTGGACAGGATGACTGTTTTGTTTCATTCACAGCTGAAGACTTACCAGTCTTCAGAGCTTTGAACAGTCACAAGTCTCTGCACCGAGTATATCCTTTGCAATAAGCTAGTTCTCTGACCTAGTTTAAGAGCAGCATAAATCTTTCAATACCAGGAGCTAGTAATTTTATGATACATTTGTTTGTCTATATATTTATAATAAAATATACTACAAACAGAAACTGAACATACTGACAGTAGAGGAATAAAACTTGACTCAGACATTCATTTAAGTTCCTTAAATGAATGGAATATAAACTATAAATATATGGTAGACTACTGACTTTACTACTCAATTAAAATTACTTCTCCTGAAAGAACATGTGTGTGTGTGTGTGTATATATATATATATATATATATATATATATATATATATATATTACATTTATATGATCCTTTAAAGGATCTTGCTTATGAAAGTTTGTCTACATGTATTTTTTACTATTACTTCTGATTTCTCTGTTCTCATTTTTTGTCTGTTTTCTTCCTTTCTACCTTTGTGATCATTCTGCTATTCCCTCCTCTATCTCTTCCTTGTAGTAAATTACCTGTATTTTTCCTAAATTGTTTTCCTGTCTCATATCAGCAACTTAAATCTACGGGAGTCTGTTGCTGAGAGTTAACATGCATTCTCTGATTACGGTATATTATGAAAGAAAAAGAAATGGCAAAAACACTTGATGTGAATACCTACATAAATCAAACTTCCTTTCAAATTAGTTATATCCAGTGAGCAAATTTATCAAAAATAACACAAAGGAGATAAAGTGAATTAGATTTTCACAATACTAACTGAAAACGAAAACTCGAAAACTGTCTATTCATTTGTTTCCATACTTGAATTGACGGTTGCAAGTCTAATGCTTATTAAAGGCTTGAACAAATCCCAGGCAGAAAGTGGATGGAATCACAGATCACACCCATTATGAGGTGCTTAATAAAGGCACAGCAGCAGCATAAGAAGAATGGGCACAGAGGAGCTCTTCTAATGAATAAAATATGAAAACTATGCAATAACACCATTCAGAGAGAAGTGGCCAGAGGATCATCAGCATAATGGTAGAAATGAAAACACTATTTCATGTCTCTGTCTCCTATTTCCCAGGACTGAGTCTGTATAATATTTATTAACCACTCTCCTGTTTATGATTGTGTACATAACAAAAGCAAAGCAAGGCTATGAATTTCCTGAACTCGGGGATTTTCTGTTCTATGACTGCACACAGAGGTCATTTAACTGTACTGAGAGACCTTTCATAGTGAGAAAATATATGAAAGCTGTAACTTGAATACCTTAGTTGTGGTACAGCAATTAAAGATGACTATACATGTGGAAAACTTACAAGGAGTGACCATATGATATGATCAATTTTATATGTTGATACAAGGCACTTTCCAAAATACAGCACTGAAAACATTAACTGTTTTTTTTCTTTAAACTGGGTACTTACAATGCACTTATTATTGAGTTTCCATGTCATAAACGGTATAGAGCAAGGAAGGTGTTTATGAACTACTGAAATAGCTCACTGAATAAAGGCCCCTGCTATCGAAGTTTATAATCTGAGTTCAATACATGGAATTCTCATTATAGAAGGAAAGAATCAACTCTAACTAGTTGTCCTCTGACCTCCATGCATATGTTATGACATAATTAAACTTTAAATTAGAGGTATCTCTTCTAGTCTCTAGTATTTCAAACAAGGAGTGATTACCTTGCTTACTAAAGGAAGAAAAAGGAAAAAGTTGGAGGCAATATCCTCAGTGGGAGCTCATAAAAAAGTGCTATTACTGTCTCCAAGGAAATTGTGTTCTTCTGGTTTCAATTTTGGCCTGGAGCTGATGCTGTGCAATAGCTCTCCACATTGAAATCCAAACTGGAGAGAGTAGGTCTCCCCAGGAGTGCTGATACACCTAAAATCACAGGTGAGATCACCATTACTGCTCAGATACCTCAAGAAATTGGTACCCAGCCAGAGCCCACAGTACAGAAGAACCAAGGAATGGCCAGGGACAGGAAGCTTCCAGTTTCCATCTGTACCCCAGAGCTGATCCTATTACATAGTTCACTCTACTCAAATCCTGCTTGGAGAGAGCTGATCTCCCAAGAATGCTGACATAACTAAGATCACAGGGTCACATGGTCATAGGAAAAATAAGATACAGCCAGACACAGCAAGAGAAGCTTACACCAGAAGTAACCAGATGGCTAGAAGCAAGCACAAGAACTTAAGCATCAGAAATCAAGGCTACATGAAATCATTAGAACCCATTCCTCCCACCAAATTAAGCTCTGGATACCTCAACACACTGGAAAAGCAAGATTCTGATTTAAAATCATATCTCATGAGGATGATATAGGACTTTAAGGACACAAATTATTCCTCTAAGAAATACAGGAGAGTACAGGTTAACAGATAGAAGCCCTTAAAGAGGAAACACAAAAATCCCTTGACAAAAACACAGGTAAGCAGGTGAAGGAATTGAACAAAACCACCCAGGATCTAAAATGGAAATAGAAACAATAAAGAAATCACAAATGTAGACAACTCTGGAGTTAGAATATCTAAGAAAGAGATTAGGCTTCATAGATGCAAGCATCACCAACAGAATACAAGAGATAGAAGAGAGAAGCTCAGACATAGAAGATACCTTAGAAGACACAACAGTCAAAGTAAATACAAAAAGCAAAAAAGTCCAAACTCAAGGAAATCAAGAAATCCAGGACACAATGAAAAGACTGAACTTAAGAATAATAGGTATAGAAGAGAGTGAAGTTTCCTAAAAGCCAGCAAACATCTTCAACAAAATTACAGAAGAAAACTACTCTAACCTAAAGAAAGAGATGCCCATAAACGTTCAAGAAGCCTAAAGAACAGCAAAGAGATGGAACCAGAAAAGAGATCCTTCTGTAATAATTAAATACCAAATAATAATTAAATAAATAATACTAATTAAGAGACCAAATGCACAGAACAAAGAAAGAGTATTGAAAGCTTTAAGAGAAAACATCAGTAACATAAAAAGTGAGACCACACAAGCAGAATTCTACCTCTAACAACAAAAATAAAAGGAAGCAACAATCATTGGTCCTTAATATCTCTCAACATCAAAGGAATCAATTCCCTAATAAAAGAATTAGACAGACAGGCTGGATATGTAAACAGAACCGAGAATTTTGGTGCATACAGGAAACACACCTCAACGACAAATACAGACACTACCTCAAAGCAAAAGGCTGGAAAATTTGTTCCAGGCAAATGATCCCAAGAAGGAAGCTGGAGCAGCAATTCTAGTATCCAATAAAAGAGACTTTCAACCAAAAGTTATCAAAAAAAGATGGGGAGGGCATTATGTGGTCATCAAAGGAAAAATCTACCCAAAGGAACTCTCAATTTTGAATATCTATGCCCAAATGAAAGTATATACAATTTTTTTCTTTCCTTCATCTGACTCCCACGTGCTACAATATAAAGCATGTGCTATCATGCCTGAGTTAAATTTCTGATATCATTATTAATGTTTTAGAATTGCGGAATAAACATGGGATCCTGCCTGTATTAAGCTTATAGTGCTAATGATGATTAGGACAAACGAAAATCAATAGATTGGGAAAAGATCTTCACCAATCCCTTTATCAATCCCATATCTGACAGAGGACTAATATCCAATATAAACAAAGAACTCAAGAAGTTCTAGAGAATAATGTAATCATATTTTAAAAATGGGATACTGAGCTAAACAAAGAATTCTTAGCTAAGGAATATTGAATGGCTGAGAAGCACCTAAAGAAATGTTCATCATCCTTAGTCATCATGAAAATGCAAATCAAAACAACCCTGAGATTCCACCTTATACCAGTCAGAGTGGCAAAGATCAAAAACTCAGGTGACAGCAGATGTTGGCAAGGATATGGAGAAAGAGGAACACTCAGTCCTCCATTGCTGGTCTGATTGCAAGCTCAGCTGTGGATTCCACAGAAAATTGGAAATAGTTTTACCTGAGGACCCAGCTATTCCACTCCTGTACAAATACCCAAAAGATGCTCCAACATATAATGTTCATAGCACTCTTATTTATAATAGCCAAAAGCTAGAAGAACCCAGATGTCCTTCAACAGAGGAATGGATACATAAAAGGTGGTACATTTACACGATGGAGTACTACACATTTATTAAGAACATTTAATTCACAGGCAAGTGGATGGAACTAGAATATATCCTACTGAATGAGGTGAACCAGTCCAAAAACAAACAAACAAACAAACAAACAAACAAACAAACGAGTAAACAAACAGGCACGTGGGATATGCTCACTAGTAAGTGGATATTAGCCAAAAAGAAGCTTGGAATACCCATGATACAACTCACAGACCATATGAAACCCAAGACAAAAGATGACCACACCAAAGGGTGGATGCTACAGTCCTACTCAGAAGGGGTAAGAAAATAATGCCAGTAGAGGGAGAGAGGGACCTGGGAGGGAGAGAGGAAGGGGAGGAAATAAGGTGGGATGTTTCAGATTTTGGAGGAGATGGGGGAGGATAGAGAGGTTCAGGAATTTGAAAGGAGGAGAGTAGCAGTGGGGGAGGCCAATCTGCGGATAGCCACTAGAAAGTCCCAGATGCCAAGGACCACAAGAGGTTCCCAGGCCCCAACAGAGAGGACATTTCCTGAAATATTCAACAAAGGGGAGATAGAACCAGTGGAGACCATATCCATAGGAATGTGGCAACCTAACTGTTGCGGTAAAAAAAATAAAAAAAGCATACCTTGTTTAGTTCCGGCTTCAACAGGTCATTGGAACTATGATTAATTCATCTCAGATTTGTCTTTGTTCCAGCCACCCAGTAAATCAAGACTCAACAAACTGTAACCCAATAATTAGATTTACATGTTAATTTCTCAATCCACAATATATCCACACGATAAACTTATAACCAATTGGTAAGGATATAAACCGTCCTCCTAGATAAGATATAATTTGTCCATCTGGAGACACAAAACCCTGTGCACATCCATCTCTTAAGAATAGTCATAACAACCTGTAATTTGTGAAGGAAGAATCTTAAGATCCATCGCCGTGTTCTCTTGGTTGCCCCCACCCCCTCGCTCTGGCCTCCTCTGCCTCTCTAAAACTTTTCTCCCGCCCATTCTTTCTTCTTGTCCAATGACAGGCTTTGTTTTATCCTATACCTGCCTTTATCTGCATAATGACATCAACTTACAACCACCCACTTCAAAAATTCCTCCTGTCAAGAGGAAATGCAGGAACAAAGAGTGGAGGAGAGACTGAAGGAAAGCCCATCCAGAGACTTCACCAAGATGGGATCTATCCCATCTATAGAGGACAATACCAAACGTTATTGCTGATGCCAAGAAGTGCTTCCTGAGAGGAGCCTGGTCCCCAGAGGGGTTCTGCCAGAGCCTGACCAATACAGATGGAGATGCAAGCAGCCAAATATCGGACTGAGCAGCAGGACCCTAACGTAGAAGTAAGGGCAAGGACTGAAGGAACTGAAGGGGTTTGCAACCCCATAAGAACAACAATATCAATTAACCAGAACTCCCAAAGCATCCAGGGAGTAAACACCAACGAAAGAATACAAAGTAGGGACCCATGGCTCCTGCTGGATATATAGCAGAGGCTTTCCTAATGGGGCAGCACTGGGAGGGGAGCCCCTTTATCCTGTGGAGGCTGGATGATCCTGAGTGGGGGAATCCTAGTGTGCTGAGTTAGGGGTGGGTGGGCAGGTGTGGGAGCACCCTCTCAGAGACACTACAGGGGGAAGGATAGGAGAGTTGATGGGGGTAAACTGGCAAGGGGGATAACATTTGAAATGTCAATAAATAACCAATAAAAAAAGGAAAGAAATTGTGCATTTCATTGTCATGGAAACAGGGCTTCAGGTCAAGAAGTGGCATATGTGTCATTTTTAAGTTATGAAAAGTATAACAAATTTATTTACCATTGCAAATGGACAAAGTTGACAGCTTAATTTCTCAATACTGTGTTTGGTTATTTTTCTGCTCTCTAAGGCTTTTTCATGGGAAATAAATATTTCTGGCTGTTATTTTCTCCTCTCTGTCTGAACACTTCTGTTATAACTACCATAAGAGTAGAGCCATGTTATAATTTACACTGAAATTTTAAAAGTGATTTTCTTGAGTCTTTTCAATATTTTATCTTGAATAGAAAATTATCTCAGAAATGACATCAGGTGTGAATTATTTCTGGTTAGGTGAATTTCATGACAGCAGAGAGGAGGGGTGGGAGGAAGCCAGTAGATGTTGCTTGCATCTGCACTAGGGGAAAGGGTGCTCAGATTTTCAGGAACCATTCAAAGCAGGATATCACCAGGTTTCTCAACACTTTATTGACAGCACTTAATAGAGAAAATACTTCAACTAAAATTACTGAGAACTGCCAAAAAGTTAAATAAAGACAAAGCATCCAACCAATGGGCAGAAACTACAATCCTTGTAAGCCTACAAACTCATGGTCAATCCCCTAGAATAAACACTTAAAAATGGACAACAATTTGACACCTATTCATAATAATTCCATGACTAAAAGGCAGATCTCTGGGCTTCCTAGCCAGACAGCCAAACCTGCTGGTCAAATTTAATACCAATGTGACTTCATCTCATGAATCAAAGCAGACTGATTGAGGAAAAATTAATGAACTTGTAAACACACATGCAGGTGCTTGATAAACACACATACACTCACACACACACACAGACACAGACACACACACACAAACACAGAGAGAGAGAGAGAGAGAGAGAGAGAGAGAGAGAGAGAAGTATACGTACATATCCAAAACATAGAATTAACTTTAATGAAAAATTAAAATGAAATGCCCATTGTGGGTTATATAGTGATAAAATAGAAAACATAAGGATACACTTTACATATCTTCACCAATTAAGCAATGTACTCTTCAAATCATAAAAATTACTATGTGGACACTGACAATCAGCAGGCATAGGAACTTTTCCAAATTTAAAAAGAAAATGAAAATAAGGAGTAAAATGACAGCAAAACTTTGTTTTTGTACACCAGGAATCAAAATAAATGGCTATTTCCTCTTTAGTTCCAGACTAAGTGTATTCATCGGTTCAGATGTTCTTTGTGTATATAACATAAATGTCCTTAAAGTTCATGTGCAAACACCAACCAGCACTGTGATTTTACTCACTTTTAAAACAATTATTTGTATCAGACAAATTTAAAAGCTTTGCATCAATACCCCAGGTAATAATAGGAACTAAACTTTATTAGTAGTATTATTGGCTCAAAATTATAGGAGGTAATTTAAATATTTAATCAGATTATTTCCCTATCTTTTCAATATAGTCTATAAAAAGAGCTTTACTATATGCATTTAGAAGCTAAAAAGAAAGAAAGAAAACAAATTTTCAAAGAGGTTGCACATCTAAAGAGATGGGATGAGGGAGATGAATATGTTTGGAAAGTGATTGATACACAAGCATGAGGACCTGGTCACAGTACACAAGGGCAAAACTGTGTTCAGTGGCCCATGCCTGCAATCACAGGGTAGGAAAGCAGAGCTGAGATGATAATTTGAATTTGCTGACCAGTGACCAGGCTCTGTAGGTGTATCAGTGATCTCCAGGTTCAAAGGAAAACTGAAATCCATCCCCATGCAAATAGAGCATCACTCTCATCTCAAACAGATTCCACACTACTCCTTAATGTATAAAATTCCTATCCACGTAGAATAAAGAACACAAGTTATTTCACTGATAATGTTCTGAGAGTTTCTGTTTTACTGAACTGTAACACTTTGGGGATGACACTTCTCTCCCAAAATATATATTGCTGAACCCTGCAACTGCCTAGCAGGGCAGGCTATGCCCCCAACTCTGCCACCACCACTGACCACGGCCACCATATGCTACCAATTGGGGCTGCCCTCCAGTACCCCCGCTTGTGCTGCTGGCATTGCCACTACCATGATAGCAGGCAAGACCCGGGACCCTGGCTATCAACCCTAGTGAGTGTTCCCTTCTGAGAGCTCTAATAAGGTGGTCATTTCCAGCTGGACTAGGATCTCACAGAACCTTAGTTCCAAGGAAGACAACATGCATGTGGACATATATCATCTATGCTCACCAACACAGACACACAGATGCAAATACACACACACACACACACACACACACACACACACACACACACACATACACACACACATGAAGAGGTTGAACAACTTTCTGTAAAGGTCAAATGACTTTTATTTGAAATATTCTTTTTTTTCCAACATTATTAAATTGGGTGTTTCTTATTTACATTTCAAATGTTATTCCTTTCCCAGTTTCAGGACAACAGCCCTCTAATCCCTTCCGTCCCCTTCTACATGGGTGTTCCCTTCCCTATCCTCCCCTGATTACAGACCGCCCCCCAAGAATCCCGTTCCCTGGGGGTCCATCCTTGGCAGGACCAAGGGCTTCCCCTTCCACTTCCACTGGTGCCCTTACTAGGCTATTCATTGCTACCTATGCAGTTGGAGCCCAGGGTCAGTCCATGTATAGTCTTTGGGTAGTGGCTTAGTCCCTGGAAGCTCTGGTAGTTTGGCATTGTTGTTTATATGGGGTCTCAAGCCCCTTCAAGCTCTTTCAGTCCTTTCTCTGATTCCTTCAACGGGAGTCACATACTCAGTTTAGTGGTTTGCTGCTGGAATTTGCCTATGTATTTGCCATATTCTGGTTGTGTCTCTTGGGAGAGATCTACATCCGGTTCCTGTCAGCCTGCACTTCTTTGCTTCATCCATCTTATCTAGTTTGGTGGCTGTATATGAATGTGCCACATGTGGGGCAGGCTCTCAATGGGCTTTTCTTCTGTCTCTGTTCTAAACTTTGCCTCTCTATCCCCTCCAGAGGGTATTCTTGTTCCCCTTTTAAAGAAAGTGTGAAGCATCCACATTTTGGTCATCCTTGAGTTTCATGTTTTCTGTGCATTGAGAGTAATTGGAGCATTTGGGTTAATATCCACTTAACAATGACTGCATACTATGTGTGTTTTTCTGTGATGGGGTTACTCACTCAGGATGATATTTTTCAGTTCCATCCATTTACCTATGAATTTCATAAAGTCATTGTTTTTGATAGCTGAGTAGTATTCCATTGTATAGATGTACCACATTTTCTGTATCCATTCCAATATTGATGGGCATCTGGGTTCTTTCCAGCTTCTGGCTATTATAAATAAGGCTGCTATGAACATAGTGGAGCATGGGTCTTTGTTATATGTTGGGACATCTTTTGGGTATATGCCCAAGAGAGGTATAGCTGGGTCTCAGGTAGTTCAATGTCCAATTTTCTGAGGAGCCTCCAGACTGATTTCCAGAATGGTTTTACCAGTCTGCAATCCCACCAACAATGGAGGAGTGTTTCTCTTTGTCCACATCCTCACCAGAATTTGCTGTCACCTGAGTTTTTGATCTTAGCCATTCTGACTGGTGTGAGGTGGAAGCTCAGGGTTGTTTTGATTTGTAATTCCCTAATGACTAAAGATGTTGAACATTTCTTTAGGTGATTCTCAGAAATATTCTTTTTTTTTTTTCTGATCAAGTTGATAAGATATAATTGCCCACCTAGACATACAAAGCCCTGTACACATCCATCCCTTAAGGACATTCATAACAACCTGTAAAGGTACAAAGTGGAATCTTTTTTTTTTTTTCAAGAGAAGAAGAGAGCTGTTTTATTTTAGTTGTTTTAGGGGAAAATATACCCAAAGTGTATTGATCCTCATCCCATAATGCCCCCTTCCAGGAAGGGTAAGCCGGTCCCTGCAGTCTGATTATTGTCACAGGTGTTGGAGTCACCGACACCAAGATGAAGGAAATGGGTTGAGACTGAAAGAGCTCTTACAGGTAAGTATGGCAATAACCTTCATAAGCTTTTGTTACTTCCTCGAAGTTTGTTAATGGGAAGAGATGCCAATCAATGTCTCCCATCCCGTCGTAACTACTTTCCTTATCGGGTGATTTGGGTTTTCTGGGTCCATCTACTTCCTCTTTCCTTTCTATCTCTACTTCTCCTCTTACTCAGTTACTTTTATGATAACTGTGTTGCATTTATAATGGTTGTAATGTATTAAAAAGGGAATTAATTTGCACTCCGCTGGTGGCTGGTGTGGTTTTTCATATCCACGTTGGCCATTGGCATTCCATCTTCTGAAAACTGTCTTGTTAGCTCGCTACATTTCTTCCTGTTCAGTTATTTTGAGTTTTTGGTTCTAGAAACTAATCCTCTTTTTTTTTTATTATTATTATTAACTTGAGTATTTCTTATATACATTTGGTGTTATTCCTTTTCCGATTTCGGGCAAACATCCCCCCCTCCCCCCCTCCCTTCCTTATGGGTGTTCCCTCCACCCTCCGCCCATTGCCGCCCTCCCCCCAACAGTCTAGTTCACTGGGGGTTCAGTCTTAGCAGGACCCAGGACTTCCCCTGCCACTGGTGCTCTTACTAGGCTATTCATTGCTACCTATGAGGTCAGAGCCCAGGGTCAGTCCATGTATAGTCTTTAGGTAGTGGCTTAGTCCCTGGAAGCTCTGGTTGCTTGGCATTGTTGTTCATATGGGGTCTCGAGCCCCTTCAAGCTCTTCCAGTTCTTTCTCTGATTCCTTCAACGGGGGTCCTATTCTTAGTTCAGTAGTTTGCTGCTGGCATTTGCCTCTGTATTTGCTGTATTCTGGCTGTGTCTCTCAGGAGAGATCTACATCCGGTTCCTGTCGGCCTGCACTTCTTTGCTTCATCCATCTTGTCTAATTGGATGGCTGTATATGTATGGGCCACATGTGGGGAAGGCTCTGAATGGGTGTTCCTTCAGTCTCTGTTTTAATCTTGCCTCTCTCTTCCCTGCCAAGGTATTCTTGTTCCTTTTAAAGAAGGGTGAAGCATTCATTTTGATCATCCGTCTTGAGTTTCATTTGTTCTAGGCATCTAGGGTAATTCAAGCATTTGGGCTAATAGCCACTTATCAATGAAGTACATACCATGTATGTCTTTCTGTGATTAGGATAGCTCACTCAGGATGATATTTTCCAGTTCAACCATTTGCCTACGAATTTCATAAAGTCATTGTTTTTTGATAGCTGAGTAATATTCCATTGTGTAGATGTACCACATTTTCTGTATCCATTCCTCTGTTGAAGGGCATCTGGGTTCTTTCCAGCTTCTGGCTATTATAAATAAGGCTGCGATGAACATAGTGGAGCACGTGTCTTTTTATATGTTGGGGCATCTTTTGGGTATATGCCCAAGAGAGGTATAGCTGGATCCTCAGGTAGTTCAATGTCCAATTTTCTGAGGAACCTCCAGACTGATATCCAGAATGGTTGTACCAGTCTGCAATCCCACCAACAATGGAGGAGTGTTCCTCTTTCTCCGCATCCTCGCTGGCATCTGCTGTCACCTGAGGTTTTAATCTTAGCCATTCTCACTGGTGTGAGGTGAAATCTCAGGGATGTTTTGATTTGCATTTCCCTTATGACTAAAGATGTTGAACATTTCTCTAGGTGTTTCTCAGCCATTCGGCATTCCTCAGCAGATTTCCATTTATTTTCAAGATTAGAACTAAAATGTCAGGATGGAAGCCGAACTTTGTGAGAAGTATTAATCGGAGGAGAAAACATGAGAATAAACTCTTAGAACAAATAAACCCACAACAAAGAGCAGAGAAGATGCATTAACCCCCTTGAATGCCAGCTTCCCTGCCAGTGGAAGAAAATCAGCCCTTCTGAGATTACCTTTTAGTGGTGTTAATGATTTTCCACATGTCCCTTTGCTTTTCCCTACTTTATACTCACCTTTATTTTTTTATGCATTCAATATTTAATTGAATTATATTCCTCTTTCTTATTTCCCCCATTTTCTTTCCCAATGTTTTTGCTGCTATTCTTTCCTTGTTTATTTATCCAGGACCCCTCCTTTGTATCTTTTGCTATTTTTTTTAAATCCTCTTCATTAATTTTTAACTTCTTCTTTTTTTTTTTTTTTTTTTTTTTTTTTTTTTTTTTTTGGAGCTGGGGACCAAACCCAGGGCCTTATGCTTCCTAGGTAAGCGCTCTACCACTGAGCTAAATCCCAGCCCCAATTTTTAACTTCTAAGTGCACTTTGTGCTACCTTTCTCTCTTTTCAAATATCCTTACACCTCTAACCGTTACAGTTACCAAATCTCTATATAGCCACTTTGTTTTCAGAGAGTGTTTTTCAGTACATTAACTGACTTTCTCCTGAGCAGTACTTGGAGTAAAAAAACAAACACAAGTTTTTTGTTTTTGTTTTTGTTTTTTTTTTAATACACACACCCATCTCAGATGAATTATACAGCACCTTATTTTTTACCATGGTTTTGTTCCAGAGGGACCTTTGTATAGATCTCAGCTCAAGCAATTCATGGTATAATGATGAGCTTTAACTGTTTTTTTTCCACAACCTAGATTCATATGAGAAGATTTCTACATTGAGGAATCTTTTAGATCAGTTTGGCCTCTAAATATGTCTGTGGATTTTCTTGATTGTGAACTAGTACAAGAAGACTCACCAAATCTGGTCAACCACATTCACTAAACAGGCCCTTGGACTTTGTAAGGGAAGAGAAAGCAAGGTTTCATACATTTAATTCATTCTGGTAATGACTGTGGACATAGTGTCAGACTTCATGCTTCAAGCTCCTGCTACATTATCTTCTCTGCTATTATGGATTTTAACCAAGATTTCTAAGCTAATAAACTTTCTCTCTTAAGTTCCTTTTGGACAGATTATTTTATCAAAGTATGAGAAATGAAACTGGAGCACAAGTCCTCAGACAGTAGCCTTGCCATCAGTATGAACAGCTGATGAGTCTTGTGGATGAACTTCAAGGCATGTTTTTGCAGCCATAACAAAGAAAAATAATGTAAATCCCTTTTAAAATTCTCTATAGTCCTCTCCTTGGTCTGTCCTCACATGCACCTAGGCTGATGAAACAGAAGCAGTAACAGAGTGTCCAAATTTTACCTGCACTCCTTACAGCATCAGCATTAGTATTCATTTCAGACCTGTCAGCAAAGCCAATTCTTCTGACCATTTTCTTACCATACAGTAAAAGGTAACATATTTCGAGGAATTGGAAAGAGCTCTATGACTAAAAACACTTGCTGCTCTTTAAAAGAACTCAAGTTTGAACCCTATCTCTATGGGATCTCTGACATCATATGGACACTTCATGAACCAGAACATACACACACACACACACACACACACACACACACACACACACAGAGAGAGAGAGAGAGAGAGAGAGAGAGAGAGAGAGAGAGAGAGAGAGAGAATAAATCACAACCAACAAGATGCCTTTTAATCATATCCAGTAAAATTACAGGGAGATGCATGATCTATTTGTAATGAAGCTTAACTCCATGCAAAAGCTTAAGCAGCTTCTGGTAATACTTTTCCTTGATCTGATATGTTCACATATAAATAATAAGATAGTAACTCAGTAGGAAAATGGTATTTATTTACATTCCATCAGTACTTTGCACAAATGATCTGAAGTTAGTTTTACGTAATATTGTCAGTGCCACCAGCATTTACTACAGATTATACCATCAGGTATACAATTTTCTAGTTGTCATATCCTGTTGTTTCAAATTTAAAAGATTATAACCTTCATATCTCTCCATTAAGGAGCTCATCAGGCTGTCTCATTACATATACATGTCTTTCTGCTCACAATATTCTTCTTTTGTTAGAGGGAGATTAGTGGATTTGTTCAGTTAAATCTTCAGTATAACTTTGTCCATGACATTCCCTTTCCTCAGTGGTTCCATGTCAGTTTAATGTCAACATGGTCTGAAAATATTGTAGACCTAGTCCTAAAGAAATGGCATTTGAATTCATCATATGCCAGGAGGAGCTATTCAGCATGCATAATTACTAATACAATTTTATCAGCAGCAGGGGCAATATCCTATTTAATAAAATATCTGAGCAATTAGGTGCAGAACCATATTTCTGGATTGAGTTAATTGATGTGTACTGGGTCAAGTAGGGCCTTGGCGGAGACAGAATGACATGATTCCTGTCCCTGGGAAAAGGGCAGCAGATGTGGGCCTCCAACATTGTCAATGGTTTCCATGGGCAAAAGACTTGTGTGTATAATAAGGTACATAAAGGAATGTCCTTAATGATTCCCTGGTAATAAGAGACAACATGAATCTGGAGGGAAGGTGTGGCTAATGTCTTAGCAAAATGGTAAACTCTGGAACCTTCAGGACATTCTTTAAAGCTATGGAAAAGAACTCTAAAAACATAAGTTCAAAAATAAATAATTTCTCAATTATCCAAAGATATATGGATGCAATACGAACTGTATAAAGGGTTTCATGACTCTAAAGAAAAATAGACGGCTGCATTAAAGACTCAGCTTGTCAGACAGATAGGTAAGCTTATACAAAGGCAGGGAGATTCCTGAGTTCAAGGTCAGCCTGGGACTCAGGGAATCCAGGTTGAGATGTGATAGAAATGGTAATTTTAGGACAGGGTCCCATCCAGCTAATTTAGCATCTATTCTTATCAGAGGCAGGCAGATATCAAAATTCTTTTGCAGTGTTACAAGAAAATGTGTGAGAATAAAGGGTGCTGGTTTATAGGATAATCAAAAGGAATCCTGAAGTAAATGACTGCACAGAGATTAATGACCTGCGGAAGATTAACTATCCAGAGAATCTTTCAGAATAGCCAGAGAGAAATGCTTGAGGAAATGTCTTGAGCAAAACAGAGAGAGCTGTCTGGAGATCTCCAGAGAAAGCAGATCAAAAAGAAACCAGAACAGAAAGGAAACAGGCATAGGTCACCATCCTGGACCCACAATTTGAGTGCAATTCATTTCTTTTCACCACTCCAAGACATAACTTCTCTGAACCCCTCTTCAAGCTAAGGCTGGTCCTTGGCAGGTGGAGCTGGAAAAGGGACTGAGACAAAGGGTAGGCAAGTTCAGTTTCTGACACACAAATTTCATTCAGGGTGCTGTGAAGCTTCTGGTGTGAGATAGAGCTGGGAAAAGGAGTAAAGATTTGGTAAATAAAAATGGGTGAATCAAAGTCAAATACCTAAAATATGTACATAAAAGTTTTGAGAGGGGGAAGAGAGCAGACCACCCAGGAGTGCAGATATTCTCGAGGCCACAGGGCAGATGGCAACCTCTGTACACCTCAGACCACATCCCTGGTCCAAGGGGAAACTGCAATGTACCTCTGGATACAGGGATATAGGAACAGACAGCCGCAGGTACTGGTAGTTCTGGTCTGTGCCCAGGACCGAACTGATCTGGCCAACCAGCTCCATGCACCCAAATCCTGCTGGGGGGAGAGCTGAAACCTCAGAAGTGTGGCTATTCTGAGAAGTCAGAAGAGAATATTCCTTGCCCACAATCCCGATCCAAGAGGGAATTGCATAATGCCAACTGTGTCCAAGTAGTGCAAGGACATACAAGAGCAATCAGGGACAGAACCCTTTGAATCCTTCCCTCTCCTAGAGCTGGAAGACAGTCTCCAGGAGCGCCATGGAAGCTAAGAGCAGCTAAGAGCCTGTTATCAGGAAAGACTGAAAGAAAACAGCAAAACAGTTCTACAGGAGTGCTAACACAGAGGCCTACAGCCGGGTCAAGTCACTCCCAGAAACAGTAAGGCAAGCAAACACCAGAGACAACCCAATGGCTAGAGCCAAGCACAGGAACCTAAGCAACAGAAATCAAGACTACTTGGCATCATCAGAGCCCAGTACTCCACCAAAGGAAATACTGGATATCCAAACACACAAGAAAAGCAAGATTTAGATTTGAAATCATATTTTCTGAAAATGGTGGAGGACTTTAAGAAAGACATAAGGAACTCCCTTAGACAAATGTAGGAAAACACAAGTAAACAAGTAGAAGCCTTTAGAGAGAAAACACAAAAATTCCTGAAAGAATTACAGGAAACCACAACCAAAAAAGTGAAGGATTTGGAAATGGAAATAGAAACAATAAAGAAAGCACAAAGGGAGACAACCCTGGATATAGAAAAGCAAAGGAAGAGACAAGGAGCCGCAGTTACAAGCATCACCAACAGAATTCAAGAGATAGAAGAGAGAATCTCAGGGGCAGAAGATACCATAGAAAACATTGACAAAACTGTCTAAGATAATGTAAAATGCAAAAAACTCCAGATGAAATTAATTTAATTTTTCATGGAATCTGAAATTAAACAGAGACGTAGAGAAACTAACAGAAGTTATAAAACAAATGGATTTAACAGATATTTATATAACATTCCATCCTAAAACAAAAGATTATACCTTCTTCTCACCACCTCATGGAACCTTCTCAAAAACTGACCTTATAATAGGTCAGAAAACAGGCCTCAACAGATACAGGAAGACAGAAATAATCCCACACATCCTATCAGATCACCATGCACTAAGACCGGTCTTCAATATTAACAATAATGACAGAAAGCCCACACACACATGGGAGTTGAACAATGCTCCACTCAATGAGAACTTGGTCAAGGAAGAAATAAAGAAAGAAATTAAAGACTTCTTAGAATTTAATGAAAATGAAGATACAACATTCCCACACACATGGGACACAAGGAAAGCAGTGCTAATAGGAAATTTCATAGCTCTGAGTGCCTGCAGAAAGAAACAGGAGAGAGCATATGTCAGCAGCTTGACAGCACACATAAAAGCTCTGGAACAAAAAGAAATAAATAAACCCAAGAGGAGTAGAAGGCAGGAAATAATCAAACTCGGAGCTGAAATCAGCCAAGTAGAAACAAACGGACGGGGTTGGGGATTTAGCTCAGTAGTAGAGCACTTGCCTAGCAAGCGCAAGGCCCTGGGTTTGGTACCCAGCTCCGAAAAAAGAAAAAAAAAAAAGAAGCAAAAAGGACTATACAAAGAATCAACAAAACCAGGAGCTGGTTCTTTGAGAAAATCAACAAGATAGATAAACCCTTCATCAGACTAACCAGAGGTCACAGAGAGTGTATCCAAATTAGCAATAGCAGAAATGAAAAGGGAAACATAAAAACCGAATCTGAAGAAATTAAAAAATATCATCATATCCTACTAAAAAGACCTATATTTAACAAAACTGAATCTTGAAGAAATTAACGATTGTCTAGACAGATACCAGGTACCAAAGTTAAATCAGGAACAAATAAACCATCTAAACAGCCCCATAAATCCTAAAGAATGAGAAGTCATTAAAAGTCTCCCAACCAAAAAGAGCTCAGGTCCAGATGGGTTAAGTGCAGAATTCTAACAGACCTTCATAGAAGACCTCATACCAATACTATCCAAACTATTCCACAAAATAGAAACAGATGGAGCACTACCAAATTCCTTCTTCCTGAATTCTGAAGCTACAATTACTCTTATACCAAAACCATACAAAGACCCAACAAAGAAAGAGAACTTCAGACCAATTTCCCTTATGAATATTGACGCAAAAGTACCCTATAAAATTCTTGCATACCAAATCCAACAACACATCAAAATTATCATCCATCATGAACAAGTAGGCTTCATCCCAGGGAATGGTTTAATATACGAAAATCCATTAATGTTATCCACTATATAAACAAACTCAAAGATAAGGACCACATGATCATCTCGTTAGATTCTGAGAAAGTATTTGACAAAATTCAACACCTCTTCAAGATAAAAGTCCTGGAAAGATCAGGAATTCAGGGCCCATATCTAAACATAGTAAAAGCAATATACAGCAAACCAGTAGCTAACATCAAATTAAATGGAGAGAAACTTGAAGCAATCCTACTAAATTCAGGGACTAGACAAGGCTGCCCACTGTCTCTCTACTTATTCAATATAGTACTTGAAGTCCTAGCCAGAAAAATCAGACAGTGAAAGGAGGTCAAAGGGAAACAAATTGGAAAGGAGGAAATCAAAATATCACTATTTGCAGATGAGATGATAGTGTACTTAACTGACCCCAAAAGTTCCACCAGAGAACTATTTAAACTGAAAAACAACTTCAGCAAAGTGTTGGGGTATAAAATTAACTTAAACAAATCAGTAGTTTTTCTCTACCAAAAGGATAAATAGTCTGAGAAAGAAATTAAGAAAATGACCCCCTTCACAATAGTCCCAAATAACATAAAATATCATGGTGTGACTTTAACCAAGCAAGTGAAAGATACGTATGACAAGAACTTCACATCTCTGAAGAAAGAAATTAGGAAGATCTCAGAAGATGGAAAGATCCTCCATGCTCATTGATTGGCAGGATTAATATAGTAAAGATGACCATTTTTCCAAAAGCTATCAACAGATTCAATGTGATCCCCATCAAAATTCCTACTCAATTCTTTATAGAGATAGAAAGAGAAATTTGCAAATTCATTTGGAATAACAAAAACCCCAAGATAGCGAAAACTGTACTCAACAATAAATGAATTTCTAGGGGAATCACCATCCCTGACTTCAAGCAGTATTACAGAGCAATAGTCATAAAAGTTGTATGGTATTGGTATAGAGACAGGCAGGTAGATCAGAGGAACAAAAGTGTAGACCCAGAAATGAACCCACAAACTTATAGCCACTTGATATTTGACCAAGTGTCTAAAACCATCCAATGGAAGAAAGATAGCATTTTCAGCAAATGATGCTGCTTCAACTGGAAGTCAGCATGTAGAAGACTGTAAATTGATCCATTCTTATCACCATGTACAAAGCTTAAGTCCAAGTAGATCAAGGACATCCACTTCAAACCAGACACACTCAAACTAATAGAAGAAAAAGTGGGGAAGAGTCTTTAACAAAATGGGCACGGGGGAAAATTTCCAGAACAAAACACCAGTGGCTCATGTTCTAAGATCAAGAATCAACAAATGGGACTTCATAAAACTTCAAAGCTTTTGTAAAGCAAAAGACACTGTCATTAGGACAAAACAGATTGGGAAAAGATCTTTACCAATCCTACATCTGGGAGAGAGGGCTAATATCTAAAATATACAACAAACTCAAGAAGGTAGATTCCAGATATCCAAATAACCCTATTGAAAATGGGGTACAGAGATAAACAAAATATTCTCAGCTGAGGATTATCGAGTGGCCAAAAAGCACCTAAAGAAATGTTCAACATCTTTAATCATCAGGGAAATGGAAATCAAAACAACCCTGAGATTCCACCTCACACCAGTGAGAATGACTAAGATAAATAACTCAACTGACAGCAGATTCTGGTGAGGATATTGAGAAAGAGGAATATTCCTCCATTGTTGGTGGGATTGCAAGCTGGTACAACCATTCTGGAAATCAATCTTGAGGTTAATCAGAAAATTGAACATTCCACTACCTGAGGACCCAGCTATACTTCTTCTGGGCATATACCCAAAAGATGCTCCAACATACAAAAAAGACACATGCTCCACTATGTTCGTAGCAGACTTATTTTTAATAGCCAGAAGCTGTAAAGAGCCAAGATACACTTCAACAGAGCAATCGATTAAAAAAATGTGGTATATCTATACTGTGGAGTACCACTTAGCTATCAAAAACAATGACTTCAAGAAATTCATAGGTAAATGGAATGAACTAGAAAATATCATCCTGAGTGAGGTTACTCAATCACAGAAAAACACAATTGGTATGAACTCATTGATAAGTGGATTAATTTGAGCCAAAACGCTCAAATTACCCAAGATGCAATCCATAGACCACAGGAAGCTCAAGAAGAAGGATGACCAAAATGCAGTTGCTCCCACTCCTTCTTTAAAGGGGGAAAAATATCCATAGGAGTGGATATGGAAGCAAAGTTTAGAACAGCGACTCAAGGAATGGCCATTCAGAGCCTGTCCCACATGTGGCCTATATATATACACAACCACCAAAACTAGATAAGATTGATGAAGCTAAAAAAAAAAATAATGCATGCTGAATTGGGACTGTATATAGAGTCTCCTGAGAGACACATCCAGAGCTTGTCCAATACAGAGTTCAATGTTAGCATCAAACCACCAAACTGATAATAGGATCCCTTTGCGGGAAATTAGAGGAATTATTGAAAGAGTTGAAGGAGCTTGCAACCCCATAAAAACAACAATGCCAAACAACCAGAGCTTCCAGGGACTAAACCACTACCAAAAAATTATACATGGACTGACCAAGAGCTCCAACTGCATATGTAGCAGTGAATAACCTTGTTGTGGCAACAGTTGAAGGGAAAGTCCTTTGTCTTGCCAAGGTTGGACTCCAATTGCAGGGGAATATGGGGTGGACAAAAAGGGATATGTATAAGGGGAATACCCGTATGGGAGAGGGAGAGGGGGCAAGAGGGGGCTTATGGACAGGAAACCAGTGATAGGAATAACATTTGAAATATAAGTAAAGAAATATATCTAATAAAAATATTTTTAAAAAAGAAAGTAATTCATTAGGGAATACTGAATCCTGTACTCAGAAGAGAAAGAAAAAAAAAAAAAAGATGAACTGTAGACAGGGAGGGACGTAAAATCTCTCTATGGGGTTGAAATACATATAACCTACTATGGTAGTTTGTGGGTTAAGAAAAAAGCTGTCTAAAATAGTTTATTATATCTCTACAGGTATCTAAAATATTAGTCATATTTACTACTTTAAGGTTTAACATTTACAGTAAAGATTGTGGTTACAAATTTAAAGTCAGTATTCATTAAATAGTTGTTTTGGTTTACTAATTTTATAATTCTTATGAGATAGATGATAACTTATTACACTTTAAACATTATGTGCAATACTGCACTCTTTCTACTAAATATACTTTGTCCTCTCTGTATGTAAGTAAAAAAAAAAAAGTTTTGAGACAAGCAGTTATTAAGAAAGATATCAAGATGTACACAAGGCTTTTGCAAGACTTCTTCAAGTTTATACAGAAAGTTTGTCCATGGTTTCCTGAAGAGAGTCATTGAACCATAATACAGTGCAAAACGATGGTATAGACCTTCACAAGTGGGTACAGACCCACAACAGTAAAGAAATGTGGTACATAATTGAGCAAACCTTAAGAAGAGAAGTGGTTGATAATCTGTCTCCATCTAGCTCTGCCTTGGTGGAGTCAACTTATTCTGATTTGATTAGTTTGGGGAAACTAAGTCTTATCTAAGGCCACCACCATCAGCCACCTTGACGCCAATGACTTTACAGGCAAATCTTTCTTTGTGAAAATGAAACTGAATCGGAATAGTGGCTGGATCCTGACATTGCTTTTGATTCAGAAGAGGAAGCCATTAAGTATCCTAAAGAAAAACGGCCTCCTCTCTTGAGAAGCACTACTTAGACACCATAGAACTGGCAGCAGGTAGCAAAGGTTTGTCTCTTAGGAAGACTATTTTTGCTGTTGAGAGAGGAACATGAGAAGCAAATCAGAAAAGACATTTTGGAGAAAGGAGAACAGGAAGGCTGCATATTGAGTACTGACTGGAACGGAGGCATTTTTGGACACTATATAGTGTTAATACTTAATTAATAATTCCTGTTGTTGGGTTGCTGCCTACCTCAATGGTTTATGCTTCCAACACACATACAATGATTTATTTACCAATCATAACCAACTTGGGGCAGCTTACGAGAATTTAAGTGCAGATCCTCTCATTCAAACAGTTTCTAGGGAACATAATTAGCATTTTAATAACAGCAGATATTAAGGCACAATTAAGACTATCAAAAGAAAATTTGATGTTTATCTCAAATCTTGCTATTGCTGCCTGGAGGAAATTACCCTTTTTTAGGTCACAAATCTCAGTTTTGCAGACATCTACCAGGGTGGAGAAATGCCTTACTTATACTGACTTTATAGCTCATCTAACAATGCAGTCACAAAAATAATTCCTAATAAAGAGGGAGGGGTTATCTTGTTGAGGCAATTAGAAAATGCTAATAAAGCCTGCAGAGAGCTGCTTGGACCTGCAAGGCATTCTGGAAATATTAAAGATTTTGTCAACCTCTGTGCTGACTTTAAACCCCTGAAGACACAGGGACTGTCAATACCATCAGCTTTCCAGGGGCTTTCTCCATTTCAAAAAGGGGAACTTAAAAATAAAGATCCACGCTCTGCATTTTGTTTCAACTGTGCACTGATTGGGCACTTAAGCTGCCAATACCGTTAAGCAGAAACATACTGGTGCAGAGTGTTATGGGCCAAGCAGTGGCAGCCCCTCCTGCTACATTGTGCCGAAGTTGCCAGAAAGGTTACCTTTGGCAGAGAGAATATAGATCTAAATTTCACAAAAATGGCATACCACTCTCCATTAAAGAGAATTGTCCTTAGCAGGGAAACTTTCAAGGGGCCCAATCCCAGGCCACTCAAATAATGGCGGGGAGAGGGAGCAGCATGAATCCTTTTGCTCCAGTCTACCAAGGATGTCAGTTGGGCCACTCCATGGAGCGCAGGATTGGATCTCAGTTCTGCCACTTCAGTCATATTAACTCCAACAAATACCCTCTCTACAGGGGTACATGGTCCATTGACCACATGCATGGTTGGACTATGTTTAGGCAGAAGTTCCCTACAAGGGATACGTGTAATTCCAGGAGTTACTGATTCTGCCTATAGAGGAGAAATAAAAATCATATTAAGGTCGACCACAAAAACAGTGTAGATTCATGCAGCACAGAGGTATGCTCAAATATTTTTGTCATTACATGTTAGTGATCAGTCAATACAAACTCAGGCCAGAGGAGAGGGAGGGTTTGTTTCAAGAAACCTACTGTTTTGGGTGGAAGAAGTAAATAAAAACAGGCTTTCAAAGGAGATAACAATAAATCAAAAAGTTATCAAAGGCCTTTTGGAAAACAAAGCAAATGTCTCTTGCATAGCTGGCAAAGATCAGCCTGCAAACTGGGCCACCACATCTCCTCCTTCCAGACTTCATGGAGTTGGACTGAAAGAATAAAAATGCAGCCAAGAAGTCAGAAGTTTAGGAATGCTAAAATGCTATCTCACCCCTAAGAAGCCCTAAATACCTCAAATTCCATACCCTGTTCTCTGCCAGTAAGTAGGTAAAAGGTCACATTTCTTGAGCCTGCTCTCTGTAAGGAACTAGGTAAAAGGGCGTAAGATAGGCCCTTAAGTATGTGATCCTGACCTAGTAAGATAACAGGAAGCTTCTCCCAGGAACTGGCTGACCATAAAGTTAGATTACAATCTTGAAAACAATCTTGAGAAACAAGAAGCTTCTTCTTGTGATTTTTCACTGGTATTCTCAACATTTTCCAATGATGCCATCCCTACCCCCCTTGGGTTGTGGATTCTTCCTTTAAATACCCCTTCTCACAGCTACTCGGGGTCGAATTCCTCTACCCCTGCCTGGGATACGAGTCTCGACCACAGTGCACTGGTTCCTATCAATAAGCCTTGTATGATTACAGAAAGGACGTTCTCTCGTGTGTTCTTGGGGAGTTGCATCATCCTGAGACTTGAGTGAGGGTCTCCCCGCTCTGGGCGTATTTCAGGATATGCCTCCAATGTTGCTCCAAGCTCAGCCATTTTGCACTGGAAGGAACAGTAAAATAGAGAAACTTTCCATCCTTGTATGATACCCTCCCTCACCTTCACACTATACTGAAGCAATTTGGTCAGTTAAATGGGAGATTTTCTGCTGATTCATTCAGGTCCTGTAATGAAGCAGAAACTAATAGAGGCCTTGGCAAAAGGCAATAGGGTTTGTTTATGCCCACAGAGCCCCAACAAAGAAAAGATACAGAAGGAACTAAGGCCCAACCAGCAGAGTGCCACTAGGTATGGCTGCCTTTTCTCTTTCTGTTCTACTTTCCAAGGTTTGCAGACAGTAGCTCCTCTCCTATTGCTCCATGCCAAGTAGTACTGAGACAGTCTGAGAAAGTGTTTATGGGTCTAAGAAAATGTGTGAAGATTGAAGAAAGTGATTGAGGCTGGTAATGTAAATTATGAAGGGAAGAAGTTGTGAAAAATAAAGTTTAGATGTCTGTAAGAAAGTGATTTATCTATTTTAAACTTAAAAAGATTCTTCTAAGCATGAAGGAATTCACTCAACCTACCTCCCTCATGTTCAAATCGACCATTATATAATCCTTGATTAATAAAACAATGCTATTTACTTAAGCCAGCTTCTTTTTCACACTTCAGCAGGTGAAATAAATGATTCCCCACTTTTAACTTAGCTAACTCCCCTCACCTCCCTCCTTCCCTCCCAACTCACTCTCTCTCTCTCTCTCTCTCTCTCTCTCTCTCTCTCTCTCTCTCTCTCTCTCTCTGTGTGTGTGTGTGTGTGTGTGTGTGTGTGTAACTTTCTCTGTCCCTACTCTCTCAAATCCCCTCCCAATGCCTTACATAAACTCTACTCTATACTATACAAACAAACAAACAAAAAACAGAAACAAAAGAAATCAAGAACCTCCTTTAATTTTCTTGTATTACATTGTCAGCTAATCAATACATAGTTTTTGGTCATTTCACACTTGCCTTTCATTTTATTTATTTATTTTTTACTGATTCATTTTGTATGCCACTCACTGACCCCCTGTCATCCCTTCCCACAATCCTTTCCCCCATTCTCCCCTCCCCTTCTCTGAGCTGTGTTCCACCATCCCCCAGTTATCCATACACCCTGGCACAGCAAGTCTCTGTGAGACTAGGCACATCCACTGAGACCAGAAAAGGCAGCTCAGCTGTATATATGTTTTGTTTTCAACTCATTTAAGGCATTCTTGATAGCTATAGTTAATATTTATAAACAAGTATTTTTTGATAGATGTTTAAACAGAAATGGGAAATGAAGAAGTAAACAGCAATTTTCACTATGCTTAAGTTGTTTGTAGTCTTATATAATTAGAAAAAAGTTGAGATGTGAAGATAGATTACCAAGTATACTGCTTGCCATGGTAATTATGAGAACCTAAGATCAATTATGTAGGAAACAAGTAAAATGGTATGGTAGCATGCTACTACAGATAGAGTTAGAGTTAGGAGAATATTGAGAAGTTTCAAGAAACACCTATCCTGGTACACACAACAGCAATCAACAAAAGATTCTGTCTCAAACAAGAAGGAAGCAGAGGGCTAACACATGAGAATGCACTCTGACCTTCACACACACACACACACACACACACACACACACACACACACACACTCATGTGCACACACACACTATAGTACATATACCTACTTAATCACCCACAATACATAAGTGCTTGAACATCATAGTAACACAAAAGGCAAACATTAGAACAGATGATGTAGATTTAAGGAAATTTAGGTGGTACCTGAGGGAAAGCTTTAGCTACCACCATTTGTCCATCTGACTCACCCAAAAACTTGCCATAGCTCCCCTTATTGTCTGTTGTGCATGCATGTGAGCATGCATACTTGTGTATATTTGTGTTTGTGTTTCTAGGTACATATGTGTGTGTGTAGTTGCAAACACATTTGGAAGCTGGAGATTAACCTCAGATGCCCTTTTTCGTCAAATTCTACCTTGCTTGTTGAGACAGGGAATCTAATTTCCCTGAAAAATCACCAAATAAGCTAAGCTGGATTGCCAGCAAGCCCCAGAAATCCACTAAGATTAAAAGTACTTGTAACTGTACTTTCTACATGGGTTCTGGAAAATAAACCCCAATCCTGAGCTTTACCAAGAGGCCCTCCCCATGGATTCAAATATGATTCTAAAGAGTAGTATCTCAATTTTAAGAAAGCCAAGTTTAATGACTACCTTCCTTTTATATCATCTATCATAAACTCACCACTGCCTTACCCATGTTAGTTCTTGAGTACTGAAAGCAGAGGGTTGAATGCTTAAAGCATTCTAGCTTAGTAAAATACCAATTAAGTTCAGCTATCTCATGTGTTTGACCCCTGATGTTCCTAGTCTAAAGAGCAAGGGATTACCTTGCTTGTTATTAGAGTGATCCACTGTCATGTTTCAAAGTCTGTAGTATCTCTCTTGCCTCTTTGAAATTGTGTTTGTCAAATTGTCTTAACAAATTAATTAACAAAAAGCTGGGCTTTAGCATAAAGAAACAATGAGACATTTCTTACAACCCAAAATTTTGTATTTGGAAATCTGTTTTTATGGGCCTGTAGGTTTTTTGATTGTCTAGAGTTTCTATATTCTTGATTATTTAAAAGACCTAAAATCTCTACATAAAGAGTTAGGAAATGTGGTTTGCAAATTGAAGAAATAGCCTTTATAAATATAGTCACTGAGTAATTTTAAGACAATGTAGAATATGAGCTTACCAAAATCTTCATGGATTGTATACCATACTCAATAGTACATATTTGCATACATCACTTAAAACTCCTTGTTGGAAACTTAGTTCCCATTGAACCATTTTGAGAGGCACACACTTTAAGAAGTGATTAGATGATTCACAAATGGAGACATCCTGATTGCTAATGTGAGTTTGTTAAAAGTGAGGATAGAAGCTGAAGAGACTGATCAGTACCTTAGTGAACTTGCTGTTCTTGTACTTGATGAACAAAGATCGGTTCTCTGCACCAACTCAGATACCAATAACACAAGTCCAGGTGATCCAGCATTCTCTTCTGGCCTCTATATGAACTAGGCATGCAATAGTGTACATATGTACATGTAGTCAAAGATGCATGAATATAAAATAAAAATAAACAAATCTTTAAAATAACAAAGTAACTGGGCATAGCAACTCACACCATTAATACCAACAATCATAAGATAAAATCAGGAGAATCTCTGTGTTCAAAGCCAGCTTGTTCTACACAGTGAGTTAGGCCTTCAGCTTTTTCTCTCCCTACTTCTGTCTCATCACTTGGTTTATGTTTAAGAAACAGGAACTTTTTATAAGTGACAGTAATGACACCTGCATAAACACTTGGACACTGTCATTGATAGAGATCATGTTTGGCACAGATTCTCTCAAAACTCAAAGAGCACTGAGTGCTAGCATGCTAACAAACTCTGTTTAACTTGTAGCTTCTAAGAATTTTCAAGTTTCTAACTTGAACTTCAGTCAGTTCTGTTTGTACTCAGTGCACACTATGAGAGGAGATACTTCTTATCAGAGTGATCCTGATGAAAAGATATGGGGAAAGGAGCCAGAGCCAAAGGGCTCCTTGAATTTGTCTTTCCCCAGGCCATTTCTGAGGGAGAGGTTGAATCCAGGAGGATAGGTGCACATTATCAGTGGTGTAACATTAATATCTGTGTCACTGTAAACCTCTCTCTTCTAAAACAGAAACTATAGCTTGAAAAATGATTCAGTTAGGAAAATGTTTGCCACTAAAGGAACTGACTGAAAATGCACAGATTTACCTTTTTGGACCAAGTACTTTCTTTATTCTCATTATTCTGTCCATGCAGAATAATGGAATATCAGCTTCCTGTCACTCATATATCTAAACTTTGTGTTTTTAGAGATTGGCATGTACTGCGTGAGGGTCTTGGATCCCCAAACATCATGTGACTGGTATATTTTTCCTCCAAGAGTCAAGGATCACAATCAATGTTGCTGGTAACACTAGAAAATATGTTCAAAAAAGTATCACATTGGTGCAGTGAAGGCCATATTTGAACACTAACCCAGTAAAAAATATATGGAATCACTTATTTAATGAGGAGGAAGCAGCTGTTTGTATCAAATGGGCAATTGAACCTCCAGAGGTGACAATGGTTAAAAATAACTGGAGTTAAATCATTTATTACCACCAGTTACCTATATAAGCACAGGAGGCATAAACAATAAATTAGGAGAACTAGCTTTCTCCCTTCCCATAACATACTTTCTAGAATATAACTTGAAAACGTCTTTCCTCACTAAGCTTGGCATCCTTGTCAGTATCACACAACTACCACCTTTTCTATTTATAATCCACAGATTCCATTCTAGCTCCTACAGAATGTAGAGTTTATGGTCACATCATATCTTGTTATGATTTTTTCCTTGTTTCTTTGTTCACACTAGATAGACTGAGATGAGTAATGATACTTTGTAGGTAATTTTAAATTCCTGTCTGGTGTGTATGTGTGTGTGTGTGTGTGTGTGTGTGTGTGTGTGTGTGTGTGTGTGTGTGTGTGTGTGTGTGTGTGTGTGTTTGTGTGCACACACAAACATGTTGGTCAGAGAAAGTATCATTTACTTATAATGAGTGTGCAAAATAGTATGAGTGAAGTCCAGCCTGTATAACAACCAACCTGTGTTCCTAAACTTTTTACTCAGTTTTCACTTGGATAATAGAATAAGAAAAAGTTAGGCTTGGCGATATTCATCTCCACTCCTAGCATTTATGTCTTACCAACAATGGAATCTTCCTCTTAAAGGCAAATGAACATGAACACTAAGACAGTTTCTTCCACAGAGAAAACCTCAAAAACCATGATCTGAAAATGATTCAAGTCCTTCCTTTGACACAGACACTTCTAGCCTACTTTCCTGGTCCTCGGAGTGAGTACAGTTGCCATAATAGAAGGGTAGAACCAACTGCAACATCATTTTTATTTTGCATCAAATTTGAGTTGGAGCACAAAATACTGTTTATAAGTCTGAATAATTTTGTGTTTTGGCTTTGCAATTGCACTTAAGTCTGTGGACTCAGTCTTTGAGACTGAAAATGGGTGGATCCCCAGAATCTGATAGACAGTTTAGCTGATCTTCTCAGTTCTGCCTTCACTGACAATATAGACTGTCACAAAAGTAAGATGGAGTGTGATAGGCACAAAATCAGAAATTCTTCCGGCCTCTGCTCCCACCCCTCATATGCTGGTAATACTACTGAACTCAATATTTCTTTCCCCAAATATTTTACCATGTTTACAGCTAACTTTTCCTTTGAATTATTTATAATGCATCTTAGATTAGTATAAGATATTTGACCTTATCTGCAGGAGGCACCCAAGGTCTCTCTTTGTAGTAATTAACTCTGATATGCACCATTATTTATGGGTAATGGGTTTCGCTAGATGGACAATGTATGCTTGCCTGATAGGTCCATGTGGATCTATATGCTATATTTTTCTTTTGAGATTTTCCTCCAAGTATGACCCTTCCTGTTTTACTGCTCTTCCCAGACAAACACAGGCCTTTCCTTCTACACAGAGGCATTCATTCTTGTTGAGTCACCTGCTTTAGCACATAATTTCCCCAGAGAGATTTCTGGAAATATTTTAGCCAAGAATGTTTTAGGAATTGATATATTCCCTTCAGTATCTATCATACAAACAGATAGTACAAGAAGATGTGACCCTAGAAATACGGAGTTCCTGTCAAGGAGATAACTCATTTTTAAATTTAGAATACATCCATTCTGAGTTAATATTTACAACACATTTGAAGAATTTCTTCAGTTTGAATCATTTTGCATAGTAAATGCCTGCCTCAGGAGAATGAATACAAAACAACAACAAAAACCAACCAACCAAACAATTCCCCCGCAAAACAAAACACCAAAACAGAAAACAAAAAGCAAGACTTTAAACTTCCTCTACTAAGGACATGAAGTTCTGATTCTGCTGCCCTATGTACATGACTGCTGATAGAAAAGATGCTTTTATGATCATTAAAATTGTAAGATTTTCTGGAAAAGAATACACACACCAAATAAAAAACAGCATCTTTCTGCCCCCCTCCCACAGTAAGTTTGTCTGCCATCTTTATGAACAGGGTGTACAAACACTTCTGAATACAGAAATTGCTTCCCATAATTACCAATCACCTTTAACATCAATATTTTAGAAAATGATACAATTCTGGGTGAAAGGAAACCTGTGAACCCTAATGAAACTTTTGGAGCCCACACTGCCCTTCACAGCCTAAAATAGGAAGGTCATGTTTATTATTTCTGTCAGGTATTAAGAATTCTAAGCACATAAAATGAAATGCTTAATGAATGTTTGGCAACGCAGGGCAGTGCTATCTATTGTCTAGAGGACAAATTTTGAACCATCATCTAATGAAAAGCTACCTAACAGTGTTGGCTTTCCATCTCATGAACCAGGTCCTGATAATAACATTCATGGTGGTGATAATATCATTAGCAAGGCCTTAGTCATATATGTTGTGTTGGATCCTCTCTACTATCAACTTGATGGGATACAAAAATACTGGGCAAAATACCCTTTATGTTTTTAAAAGAGTTTCTAAATTAGGATGATGAAGTAGGAAGACAGACACTGAATACAGAAGGCACCAATCTGTGGCCTGGGTTTTGGGACTGAGTAAATAAGAGGAAGTGAACTGAGCATCACCATCCATCCCTCTCTGCTTTCTGCCTATACACTTATTGTGATGTGTTACCTCACACTCCTGCTCCAAGCTTTCTCTGCCATGGCGGAAAAAAAATTCCTTCCTGAATATGCTTTTGACAAAGTATTTTACCAAAGTAACAGGAAAAGTAGCTTGGAGGCCATGATTTCAGAGATAAGGATATAGAATGTTAGGAACAGTCTGGCCATTCCTCATTCTTACCAAGGCCCTAACCATGTCAGACATACCATGTTAAATTTCAGATTGTCTGTGCTGGTGTCTTATCACTTCTCCATTTCTGTGCTAAGATAGCAAGACCCAGGTCAATGTACAAAAGTATTTAATTAGATAATCATATCCACAAATATGAAAGCAGAGAGAGAGAGAGCAGAGAAGGACGAGCCCTCCCTGAAAATTATGTGGGATTTTAAACCTCAAAGCCCAATGACACACCTCAAACATGGCCATATATTATAATCTTCCTCTAAGAATTCCACCAATTATTCAAATGGGCTTTTTTTTGGGTAAGCTCATTCACAATTCTGAATCTAGAAACTCAGTGTCCGGATTTCAAAAGGATTGACTTCCATGACGCACTATCTGCTCTTAAATTTAGGGCTGTTATCTAAAAGAATATTCATGTTTTAATTTAATAGAACTTAAAACTAAGTGCCTCATTTTCAATACTTATATTGTTTTCTGTGTATGTTGGGGTGGAGGTTGCTAGGCAAATATATAGAACAAATACTTTAACAACCTAGGACTTGACCTAGTCTACATACACATACAATACACATATTTTTAATGCACTTGGCAACCTAGTACCCTCATTTTGGCATGTATATAAGTTAAGTCAGATGAACTGTGGAGAGAGTATAGGTTGTGGAGAAACACAGCAGTCTAACAAAATAGGAGAAATACCTGTACTATGCTCTTTAACAAAACTCTTCCTTTTCCAAGACCTCATAAAGGGAAGACAGTCATCTAAGCCTTTGAGTATACTAATTCAAGAAGCCCATTGCTTGCTTGTAGCACATAAGAGCTGTACTACTATTTTTCTTCTGAATAAACTTTTCTTGCTACACTATAATGTGTATGTGCATTTCTTTCTTTCCCACTGTAGTACACATTTTTATTGGATTTTTTTTAAAATTTACATTTCAAATATTATCCCCTTTCCCAGTTTCCCGTCTATAACCGCCTATTCCATTTCCTACCCCTTGTTCTATGAGGGAATTCCCCAAACATTCAACCACCCCTTCCTGCCTCCCTGACAGGACCACATTGGGGGCAGGGGATTCTCCTTCCATTGGTGCACAGCAAGGCCATCCTCGATTACATATGCAGCTATATCAGGCTTCTCTCAGCATGAATGTCTTGGCATTAGCAATATTGTCTGGGTTTGGTGGCTATATGTGTATGGGCATTTCTGATTCCTTGAATGAACACCAAGCACATGAAAACACTCAGTCCAGACAGTGCCCCTGTTAACATATGAGCCCACATACCACACAAATGTATGCAGTTATACATGTATATGTGTGCATATGCAGGCTAGGGGTCAACCTTGTCATGACACTGTCCCCTGAAACATATCTACCATGTGGATAGGGTTTTAATGGATAATTCTAATTAGGAGAATTTATTAGGATTTTTGGTAATTCACTTAAATTCATATCCAGAAGTTAAGAAGTAACAAATGACTCCTCCCTACTGCTGGGTGGACAATGTCTACGGTTTTATATTGATTTGATCAAATTTCAAATCTGCAGGGCCTTGCTGATCTACTACTATGAAATAAACTAGCCAAAGACCATTGCAGAAGTGGGGAATAGTTATGTTGTTTCTCACAACTCTACAGGTTGAATTGGATTTTCTCAAGTGTTTGTGGTCACTAACAGTGTATTTAGAATATCTGAGCTAGCTGCATCAAACATCTGACATGGTATGATAGTTGTTGGGAAGGCACATTTGGAACACAGGGAAATCCGACTTCCTCCTCCTCCTCCTCCTATTCCTCCTCCTCCTGCTCCTCCTCCTCCTCCTGCTCCTCTTCTTCTTCTCCTTCACCACCTTCTTCTTCTCCTTCTTCTCCTTCTCCTTCTCCTTCTTCTTTCTTCTTTCTTCTTTCTTCTTCCTTCTTTCTTCTTTCTTCTTTCTTCTTTTTCCTCTGTATTTCCAACTAGTTTCAGTTCCTCTCTTTTTAGAGGATCATATTTAGGGATATTGACCATTCTACTAAATCTCACTCTTCCTCTATGTGTTCTTCTACCTCTTGATTTCCTTAAGATTATTTTGCTTCTAGCCTTTCAGTGTTTGTATGTCACTTCAAGTTTTGTGTTCTCTGTCTCTGTCTCTGTCTCTCTGTGTCTCTGTGTCTCTGTCTCTCTCTCTCTCTTTCTCTCTCTCTCTCTCTCTCTCTGTGTGTGTGTGTGTGTGTGTGTGTGTGTGTGTGTGTGTGTGTGTGTTTTCATGTTGTGTATGTTAAGGCCAAAGGACAATCTCAAGTGTCATTCTTCAGATGCAAGTAATATTCTTTATTCTTAAAACAGGGTCTTCTGTTGAATTGAATGTCACCAAGTACACTAGATTACCTAGCTTGCAAGCCACACAGCCCCAACCTAACACCTCTGTCTTTCCAGAACTGGAATGACATTTGTGTACCAGAAAAACATGTCTTTTTAAAAATAAGGATAAAATCTATCACTTCATACTTGCAAGTCAGTCATTTTGCTCACTAAGTCATCTCCAGAGCTCAATCATCAACCTGTCCATAAAATCATATTTCCTATCCCACCCTTTCATATGCACAAACAATTTGACCTCACGATAGCATTAGTTTCTAAATTCAGATATCTGTCAATCTCAGATCTAAACAAACCCATGGAGTGTCACATTTACCACTCACTCCTAATTGGACTCACCAGCAACACAGTAATATAGATAGTAGCAATCTCTGTGGAAAGAATTAAAACAGGAAAGTGTATATTGTGATAGACCAAGAAAAAATATCCAATTCCATAATATACTGCATCATCCTCTTTCAAAAACTGCTGTCCCATCTTCAGCAAATGGTGAAATTTAATTGTATGAAAAATTAAGCAAATCATTAAAATTTAAAAGCAAAGAAAGAGAACAGGGGATGTAGAAATGACACATTTTCCTACACATGAATGTTATTCCCAGAATATATGCAAAAAGCTCAAGAACATTGGTTATGTTTAAATACAAAGTGCTTGGGCAGTGGAGACCGGCAGAACCCTGAGGCTTCCTGGCCTGATTAATAATCTAAATTAGTGAGTTCCAGTTCAACTAGAAAATCATTCTCAAAAGACAAGGTGACAAACATTCTGAGGAAAGTTACCCTAGGTTGATCTCTGTTCTCCCTATGGACATAGTCCCACACATACATTCAAACAAACCTGTTCCTGGTGACAACAATGAATCAGGAACCCATAGAATTATTGCACAAGTTTGTTGAGGTTACCTTACTTAGAAACTCAGTATTTTATCTTAGATACATCTCTCACTGTTGATCATAGAAACACTCAACAACAGCAACAACAACAACAACAACAACAACACACACACACACACACACACAAACACACACAGTGTTTCCTTATTCTCTAAAGGCATTAACAACAGAGACAAAGTTAACAATGAAAAACACCTAGATTATAAATTGCACACTCAACTTTTGAAAAATCTGTAAGCAGTACAGTTTATGCTACTAAATATGCAGATTTTAGTGCTTCAGGTATGAATGCTATAAACTGCTTTTGTGGGTGGTAAAAAAAAAATTCAGCACTGTGAAGTCATTACAAAGAACTAATGGAAGTACTTTCCTTTCAATGTAAGGATGCTGGCTCCTCAGTCTCATAACTTAACTCACAAAGAGGAAATCAGCTGTGTTATCAGCTGCATTAGCCTTTAACACAGTGTTTCTGTTAGGTTATTGTGATAGTGGATGTGAGTAGATAAGAAATAAAGTGGAAGCTTATTTTCAATGTTTATTTAGCACAGCTTCTAAAATAGCAAGGAAGTGGGGAAATGGAGATAATAATAATAATAATAATAATAATAATAATAATAATAATAATAATAATATAGGACAGGTAAGAGGGAGATGTGCTCTTCTACTTCGGAAGCCAGAAGTAGAAGAAATCCAGGAGGAGTTTCATCCAGGAGAACATGGTTTTCACAAGTAATTTACATTTGAAGATCAAGAAGTTTGCAGGCTTTATTAACCAGTTTGATGATGGAGTACCTCAGAGGCTAGCTAGAACAGTACTCAAATAGAGCTATGATCCCTGTGGTAGATAGGAGGTATAGATCTGGTAATAAAAGTCTAGAACAATCTGTTTTTATTTTTAAGATTTAATTGTATTTATGCATGTGTGTATGCATGTGTGTGGATGTGTGTGTGTGTGTGTGTGTGTGTGTGTGTGTTTGTGTTGGGATGTGTGTGTTTAAGAATAGTTATCTTCACAGTCTAGAAAGCATGTCAGATCAAATGGACCTGGAGCTACTGACAGTTTTGAATGGCCTGATGTGGGTGAAACATATCAAATTCAGGTCTGCTGGGCAAGCAGCTAATGTTTTAACCTCTGAGCTATTTCTTCAGCTCTAGAACAAACCATCTGTCGAGGGCCACTATTAATACAACAATATCTGGTGAAAGCTCATCAAACTTCTAGGGGCAGATGTCAAACCTGAGGTTCTTCTCCCTCTACTCATTAGCTAAATGCTTGGGGAAAATATTTGACATATCATACTCTACTTTCCCCAAATACATAATATAAACCATAACAGTTTCAATCCTATACGTTTGTAGTGAAAATTCAATGGCACAGTGCATGTAAATATTCTTGGAAGCTTCAAAGGATTCATTTAAAATTATCTGTGATTATCATTTCTTATCCCCTTTTTCTAGTGTTTTTTACCATTAAAACTACCCAACAAGGTTGAATTACTTTCAAGGTGGAATTATTTTACATGTCATGCAATTAATCATTACAAACTGCCTGGGTTCTGCACAAACTATCAGTCTATTTAGTTGTCTGCCCCTTGACTTAAGCCTTTAGGATAGGAACACTGTTACTTCTGATCCATATAAGTAGAAAGAAAAATGGCAAAGCCAGTGTGTTGCCATAGACTATGGTCTGCTAATACTTCAACATAGCAAGAGTTCATTGGATAGTCTTTTAATAAACAAAGAAATATTGTAAAGAGGCTGGGAAATTGGCTTCATGGGTAAACTGCTGGCCATGCAAGAATGAAGACATGAGTTCTGTCCCAAAACCCATGATTAAGTTGGACAATTGGATCTGAGATAAGTGGGACCCTGAGGCTGATGGCCTCTCATTATAAACAATCAGTGTTCAATTAGGTTCAATGAGTGGCTCTGTCTCAAAATAAGGGCAATTAATAAAGACCCTGATCACAGCCTTTGGCACACACACACACACACACACACACACACACACACACACACACTTGCACACTTAGACACAAATGGACACATACACTCATATACTGTCATACATGATAAGTAACATTTAAAATTTAAATAATAAAATGGTAAAAGTAAATAAACTCAGATAATTTTCCTTACAATTTAATGCATTTGCACACAGTCAGTAACTGAGATGTCTAGCTCTGCCTTTAAGCTCAAAGCACTTTTCCAGTGAGTGTGGGTTTAGATACCACAGAGTAACAGCACTTCTCTGTTTCTATTTGAGTGACCATAACCTTCACCACAGACTGATAGTTCCTGTCATTTTAGGGAACTTTGGCTTCCACACTTCACTCTGGCTTCCTTCCCCAACCAGACTCTAAACCACAGCAGTGGGTCTAATGGCCTGTTTCTCTTTCCTAATTTATGTACTAATTCTGCAAATGGTCTGTTTCATGACTAATAAACCTTGGCTTTGGAAACATGATGTTCTTGGTAAAACCTGTCTTGAACAATGCACAGGCATCCTTTGTAGTGGGGAAAAGAATTGTCTGCAATTCACAACATACCAGCCCCTCAGAATATCAAATACATAAAATGATGGCTCAGTCAATAGAGCTACACAAGTAGCCATTTGTGAATGGTAGCTGCCTACAATTTTTCTGCCCTGAATAAAAATTCTGTATTGCCATTTCTGCTGTGAAAATGGTAGAAAAATTAGTTGTACATATATTACTATGTACAGCTTCAACTGGAGGCTGAATTGAACAAATTTAATTTTAGAAAAGTGATTAAGGACAGGAAAGTGAACCTTAATGCCATTGAGCAGAAGTGTTTTTTAGGCTTCCCTTGAAAAAGGCAAGCAAGGTTGTGGAGTAAAATGTGTGCTCTTCAAGCATGAAAACCAGAGGTCAGGTTTCTAGCTCCTATATGAATGGACTGTGAAAGCCCACATAAATGTCAGCATATGTGGGACAGAGGATCCATAGCAAGCTGGCTAGCTAGACTAGCTTAATTGGCAAATTTTGGGTTCAAGTGAAAACTTTGCTTCAATATATTTAGTGAAAAGCAATGGAGGAAGACATCTGATGCCAACATCTAACCTGCACTTGTATGTGTACGCACAGCTGAGGGAAAGAACATTTCCTGGCATGTATGAGACACTGAGCTACATCACTAGCACTGGAAAAGAAATCAAAATCAATGAATTAACCAAATAGCCTGAAGTGTACACATGTACAGTATTCATAAAAGGAGCACACTAACCCCCAACTACTGGTAACTGGTAATCACACTTCACCCCACTCTACTCGTCAATACTCCTTAATAATTATGGATGTTCCTATGGGTCAGTTGCCTTGGAGAATGGTCCATGGGAGGTGATCTTCTTTCAGATAACTTTCATTCATTGTTCAACACTCAGAACTGCAAACATCAAATGCCAATAGAGGCAGGTGCAGTGGAAGAAGTCTGTCATTCTATTGGCTATAGAGGCAGAGTCCAGGGAATAATACAACAAGCCATCACCGCATTCCAAAATATGGGGATAAAGAAACCCCCAAAACAAAAGCCAAGTAAGTAAAAGAAGTTATTTCTGAAATCCAAGGATGAAGGACTAGCCCTGTTTATTCTACTTCTAAAACAACAGAACACAGGCCAAGCTGCAGCAATTGGCTGCTTCAGAATGAAGGTAATTAGCCTAAGGTGCCATTGCTACATTCGCCCCAGGTGTTCCATCTTCCCTTACCCAGAAACAAGCAGCCTTGCAGACAATGCAAACTTTCAGGGCTTCAGTGCTTCTTTCAAAGTACTGTCATGAAAGTACTGCTGACATTTTAACTAAATTCACACTTCCCTTGCCAAATCTGTATTCACATAGTGTGAGGGCAATTTCATTCAGGGCTCAGTGGGGCTGGGAAGCTGGAGGGGCTGACTGTATGGTTGTAGTAAAACAATAGCAAACTTCTGGTAGCCAACCAGATGCTGAAGGTTGTGATTTCAATTCCAGCAAACCAGAACTGGGCAAGGAATTCAATAAGAAATCTTAGTGAAATAGACTGCCAGAGAGATTTTGAAAGGCTCCCATGTGCTCCTAGAATCTCCAATCTTCTCTTATACATAAAAATGGGAATATCCCAGAAAAGCCTTTGAAAGACAGTAAACTGTTACTCCTCTGTGCCTGACCTGGAGGAAATGCATAGCCAGAGAGAAGCTTAAGGATGCTTCAGAAGATGTGTGATATTCAAAGGTATATCTTTGTGAACATATCACCTTGGGGAAGAACAATTAAAGAAAACTCAGCAAACATTGGCTGCCACTTAGCAATACTTACCCTTACGTAGTACCTAGGAACCCAAGTTTAGGAATTAAATAAAAAGAAAGGAAGAAAGAAAGAAAGAAGGGATGAAAAATATAAAACTATCAGTGAACAAGGAGGCTACAAATGGCTGTGAATAAAGAAAACATTGGATTACTTCAGGTATGTCTGTAGATTTCTAAATGTTTGACTGAAAGAGAAACAGCAGTGTACCAATGGCTGTGCAGACACCGAGTAAGAGCAGTCATAATACATTATTTACAATGGGTGGCTGGCAATTAAATTGTTTGTGGTGGGAGAGTAGGGACTGGAAGTGGAAATATCGACATTAAACTATGAAAGAAGCCAATTTGAAGATGACCACTGTATACCTTTCATACAAGTGCTCCACTTAAGGAATACAGCATGCTAGGAGTGGGGAGACAATCTTAATACAAATGGGAGCCAGCCATAGATCTCTAATGGTCTTATAAGCGGCCATGTTCTAATGGCAGGATGCCTTTTGAGTTCCTTCCTCATCCCATTATCCCACTTCCATTCCTGAGAGGGATTTTACTTTTTAAAATATCACCTCCTATTTGAAATTCTAATCATGGAATACATTACATTGTACATGGAGACAATTCATTGCCTTGGAATAGAAAGACTTAGCGTGAGGGAACTTCTGAACTAAAGTATACAGTGGGACACTGCTAAATGTGTATTCCCTCACACTCAAGATTTTTGCATTTTCTTTGACTTCCATGGCTAAGACAAAGGTTCTGCTTGACTTTTCCTCCATCTTTCTTCTTCCTGCTGATCACCAGGATTGGCAGTTTTCCTTGACTCTTATTTTTCTCTCAAATTCTAATAAAATTATTCTGTGTTTCCTTCTCAGTCAAATTTTATTTCTTTTATTAATAAGATTAAAATTTCAGAAAGGTATGTCAGTTTCTCTAGTAATAACAGGAAGCATGAATGAGCATGTGTATAAACACAAGGACAAACAGTTGACAAAAAGTGAAGGACTGATATTGGAGTCAGCAATCAGGAAGGTAAGAGAACCTTCCCAAGGGTGGCCCATTTGGAACTGTGTCTGCTGGTCACCAGATTATGTCTTGGCATACACAGGTCTCCATCATGCTATCCTGTGCACAGCACAGAATTCCCCTTGGAAAATGGGGATGACTCCGTGTAGCTTTCCCAGATATTTGCTTCTGTTTGTATCTTAGACTAGAGAAGCACAGTAAAGACATGTGTCCTAAGGAGATATCCATAACTCTCTGAAGTAGAGTGCTGGGGCTGTCAGAGCTGTGAAGTACCGAACAACTTGTGGGAGGGCTAATACTATACATTCCTTATTTGCATGGAATCTTTGGTCTAAGCAGTGTTTATATAAATAAAACCTTTACCCAGTAAACTTTAAAGGATTCCGAATCAATCAACCTTTCTATATGGTTGTGGGTCCCGCATCTGCTCCACCACAGGGCTCTGGTCACTCAGGGAGACAGGACTGCAGGAAGTTTGACTGTGCTTACCCCACTGCTTTGCTGGGCAGGTGTAAGGCTGTAGGGAAGTCACTGTTGGACACTGCTCCAGGGGTGGGGAAGAACAGTCTGAAGTAGAAGACACAGCCAGAGCAGGCTCAGGGGCACCAGGCCTGTAATGAGGCCACGGCCGTGTAGTTCTCAAGCTGTTGGACATCAAGGCACAAGAAGACACAGAAGAGTTGAGAATGTTGTGGGGACCCACAGGCTAGATTTAGCCTGGAGCAGAGTGGGAAAGGGAGTGGAGCTCCAGCTGGTCCCTGAAGGGAATTCATGGCTTGAAGGTGGCAGACTGCACGCTTGGTTTGGCATTGGCTGTGACTGGGAGTGCAGGGAAGCCTTCTACAGGAGATTAGACCAATGTTCTGTAGGCAAAGGGCTTCTCTATAGCTCCCTGGCTCCCTACTGTAGATCCTGATGAAACGAGGCAGCCCAAGACTTTTAAGACATTTATCGTCATGGCAAAAAGGCGATGAATAAACCTATACCCCATTTTCCTGGGTGGGCCTCAGATTAAATACCTTTTGCAAGGAGGAGAGTCTGGGAAGGACAGTTCATTGGCTAAACCTCCAAGGCCTTTGGGTACCTCATTATAATGGAGAACTGTCTGACTTGGGGCGTTGCCCTTATGTGACTGATGGCCACAAATCTATGGAGGGCCACAGCTAGTGATGGAGCCTGGTGTCCTGGGAGTCAGGCAAAATGCCTACCATCCCTTAGGGTCACCGGGGTTTCTTGTCTTGACTCAATCTGGAACCAGGGTACCTTTCATAGTCCCAAACTTTTGTTTGTTTTTTATTTCTTTTTTCTTTCATGATTTTTTTCTGAATGGCTGTATACAAAGATAAAAATTAAAATTTTTATATCTTTAAACGTCAAAATAAATGTGCAATATGTAAAAAGCAAGTAAAAGGTTAGAACATCACCCAGCCAATTGAGATCCACAAAACCACATAACCAAGAAATTAACCAGGAAAGCAAACTTGGCTTTACCTTCGCAAAACAGTAAGGAATTCAGGCATTGTCGGAGAGAGAATAAGCTATTGTACAGTGTGGTAACAATATTAGCATGTGATATTTTCAGGTTCCATCCATTGGCCTGCAAAATTCATGACTTGAGCCTTCCTGATTCTGCCTACGTCCAGAGGTGAACCTCTCCCACAGCTCTCTGTACCCAATCCCATGGGGGAGAGAGCTAGTCTTTAAAGTGAGAACAATCCTGAGAGCTCAGAGGAGACTGCTACTTCTGTTCACATTTTTTGCCCAAGAGAAACCAAAGTGGCCTCTGTGTCCTCAGGGAACTGGAACCTGCAGCAGAAAGGGGCAGGACACTTCCAGTTTCTGCCTACTCCCAGAGCAGAAAGCCAGGAGCCAAGAGCTCTAACACACCTGACAGCAGAGGTAAAACAAACTCTTCTGCTCCAAGTGACCTGCCTTGAGGCCTCAGGGCACACAAAACCAGGAGCATCTGGGAGAGTATCTTCCAGTTTCTGCCTGTACCGGGAGCTGACCCAGTCCCACAGCTCTCAGTTCCCAGATCCAGCTGAAAGTTAATAGATCTAAAGGAGTACTAATTCACAGGGTTACAGGAGGGTCCAGCCACTGTCAGAGACCACAAGACAAGCTAACACCAGAGAAAATCTGATGGCAAGAGGCAAACACAGGAATCTAAGCAACAGAATCCAGACTACTTGGCATCATCAGAGCTCAGTTTTCCCACCAAAGCAAATATTGAATATCCAAGCACACAGGAAAAGTAAGATTTGGATTTAAAATTACATCTCATGATGATGGCAGAGGACTTTAAGAACAGGACAACCCAGGTAAACAAGTAGAAGCCCTTACAGAGGAAACACAAAAATTCCTTAAAGAATTACAGAAAAACACAACCAAAAAGGTGAAGGAATTGAACAAAACTATCCAGGATTTAAAAATGGAAATAGAAACAATAAAATAAATAACAAAGGGAGACAACGCTGGGGATAAAAAACTGCGAAAAGAGATCAGGAGTCATAGGCACAAGAATCATTAACAGAATACAAGAGATAGAAGAGAGAATTGTAGAGCAGAAGATACCAGAGAAATAATTGATAAAACAGTCAAATAAAATGTAAAATGCAAAAAGCTTCTAACCCAAACATCCAGGAAATCCAGGACACAATGAGAAGCTAAACCTAAGGATAATCAATATAGAAGAGGAAGAAGACTCCCAACTTAAAAAGCCAGTAAATATCTTCAACAATATCGTAGAAGAAAAGTTCCCTAACTTAAAGAAAGAGATGTCTGCAAACATACAAGAAGCCAACATAACTCCAAATAGATTGGACCAGAAAAGAAATACCTCCTGTAATATAATATTAAGAAGACCAAATACGCAAAACAAAAAATATTAATAGCAGTGAGGGAAAAAGTTCATGTAACAGACAGTGCTATCAGAATTATACCAGACTTTCACCAGAGACTGTGAAAGTCAGAAGATTCTGGGCAAATGTCATACAGATCCTTAGAGAACACAAAAATGCAAATGGATTCGTTTTTATCACCCTCTATAAAGCTTAAATCCAAGTGGATCAAGGACCTCTACATAAAACCAGATATACTCAAAATGATAGAATTAAAAAGTGGAGAAGAAACTCGAACACATGGGCACTGAACAAATCACCAGTGGCTTATGCTCTAAGATCAAGAATCAACAAATGGGACCTCATAAAACTACAAAGCTTTTGTAAGGCAAAGGACACTGTCCTTAGGACAAAATGGCAACCAACTAATTGAGAAAAGATCTTTACCAATCCTGTAATGATAGTGGGCTAATAGTAAATATATACAAAGAACTCAAGAAGTTAAAATTCTGAGGGCCAAATAACTCTATTAAAAATGGTGTACAGAGCTAAAGAAAGAATTCTCAGCTGAAGAATAATAAATTGATGATAAGTACCTAAAAAAATGATCGATATTCTTAGTCATCAGGAAAATGCAAATCAAACAACCCTGACATTCTATGTCACAGCACTCGAAATGGCGAAGATCAAAATGTCAGGGGACAACCGATGCTTGCATGGATGTGGAGAAAGAGGAACATTCCTCCATTGTTCATGGTATTGCAAGCTGGTACAACTATTCTGGAAATCAGTCTGTAGTTCCTCAGAAAATTGGACATTGAACTACCTGAAGACCCAGCTATTCCTCTCTTGGGCATATACCCAAAAGATACTCCAACAACAAAGACACATGCTCCACTGTGTTCATAGCAGCCTTATTTATAATAGCCAGAAGCTGGAAAGAACCCAGATGCCGCTCAACAGAGGAAAGGATACAGAAAATGTGATCCATCTACCAAATGCAGTAGTACTCAACTATCAAAAACAATGACTTCCTGAAATTTATAGGCAAATGGATAGAACAAGAAAATATCATCCTGAGTGAGGTAACCCAATCATAAATAAACACACATGGTATGCATTCACTGATAGTGGATATTAGCCCAAAAGTTCAAATTACCCAAAATACAATCCACAGACCACATGAATCTCAACAAGAAGGACAACCAAAGTGTGGATGCTTCAGTACCTCTTAAAAGGGAGAACAAAATTATTCTTAGGAGGGGATATGGAGACAAATTTTGGATCAGAGACTGAAGGAATTCAGATGCTACCCACCTGGGGATCCAGCTCATGTATATACAGCCACCGAAGCTAGACAATATTGATGCTGACAAGATCCTGTTATAGCTGTCTCCTGAGAGGTTCAGCTAGAGCATGACAAATACAGAGGCAAATGGTAGTAGCAAACCATTCAAATGAGAATGGGATCCCTGTTGGAGGATTTAGAAAAAGGACTGAAGGAGCTGAAGGGCCCTGTAACCCTATAAGAACAATAATACCAGCCCACCAGAGCTCCCAGGGATTAAACCATCCAAAGACTACATAATGGACACACCCATGGCTCCACCTCGATATGTAGCAGAGGATGGTCTTGTTGGGTACCAATAGGAGAAGAAGCACATGGTCTTGCCTAGGTTGGATGCCCTAGTGTAGGGGAAGGTCAGGACGAGGAGGTGGGAAATTGGAGGACAGTTGGGGAAGGCGAACACCCTTATAGAAGAAGGGAGAGGGGTGCTGGAATAACGGCCTCATGGACGAGAATCTGGGAAAGGAAATAACATGAAATGCAAATAAAAATATCCAATAAAAAAACATACAAGGAGAAAAGTTCACGACTTTCTTCTTCATAAGAGCTGAATACTGTTCCATTGTGTAAATGAACCAAAATCATGTATTCAATCTTCAGTTTTTGGAACATCTGGACTATTTCTATTCTCATTATTAAGAATAAAGATTCAATGAACATAGTAGAGTATATTTTTATCATCCTGAGTGAGGTAGCCTAGACCCCATAAGACATGTATAATATGAACTCACTGATAAATGGATTCAAGCCAAAAATTTTAGAATACCCATGATACTCCTTACAGACCCAACAACGTTATGAAAGGAGGAAGGCTTAAATGAAGATGCTTGAATCCCACTTAAAAGAGGGGACAAAATAGTCATTAGAGGCAGAAGAATGGTAGGACCTGTGTGAAGACAGGACAGCTAGGGGAATAGGAGGGCAGGATCAGGCATGGGGAAAGACAGGAGAGAGTATCAGAGGGCCAGGACTATAAATGGAAATAGCAACTGCCGTGAGTGGTGCCTAGAGGTGGGGCAAGGATCTCTAGGAAATCCCAGAGGACTGATATGAGGGAGGCTCCAAGGAATCAATGCAGTGAGCTTAGTTGAAATTCCCAACAGTGAGAATATAGAACCTGTATAGACGACCTCCAGTAGTCAGATAGAATCCCCAGGGGAGGTTTGGGGACACCAACCTACCTAAAAAACCTTTGATACCAAATATTTTCTGTCTAAAAGAAATGCAGGGACCAAGATAGAGCAGAGACAGAAGAATGTCCAACCCATTTTGAGACCCATCACAGAGTCAGGTACTGATTCCTCACAACATTAATGATGTTATTTTGTGCTTGCCATAGCAGCTGCTTGACAGGCTTTCACGCATAAGTAATTGAGACAGATACAAATACACACAGACATACATTTGACAAGCTCAAGGAACCCTATGGAAGAGTTACAGTAAGGATTGAAGTCCTATAAGGAAATGGCAACCATACAAGAAGACCAATAGTGTCAACTAACCTGAACACTTGTGAGCTCCCAGAGGTTGAGTAACCAACTAAAGAACATACACAGACTGGTTTGAGGCCTCTGGAACATATATAGCAAGGGCTACCATGTCTGGCCTCAGTGGAAGAAGATGTGCCTAACCTACATAGACTTGATGCCCAAAGTAGGGGTGGGGGGAGATGTATGTTGGCATCCTCTTAGAGGCGTAGGTGAGTTGGGGAGAAGAATTCTGCAAGAAGGGACCAGGAGGGAAACATTTGAGATATAATTAATTAATTAATTAAAAGATTAGCATATGAGAGATGCCAGTTGACCAAGAACACTGGACCTTTCCTGCCCCAGTGTATCAAACTCAGCTTGCTCAAGAAAGTTCACTACATGGGAGAGTCAGCTGCTAAATACTTGACCTGTGACAGTTCAGGCCTATATATTCTCAGCTAACTAGCTCAGTCTGGTTCTTGGGAATGCCTTTCTCCATCTTATTAAACTGTCAGTGTTTTTATTACCAACAATTTGTCCCTCGTGAAATTGTCTTGGAAAATGGGGCCTTGGAATGTTCAGTCACCCTGATCTAAGATCATAACCACACAGTTATCCAGAAACTAAGGTTACATCAGCTCCTTCCCACAATATATTACTGGGGAGACTGTAAAGCTTCAGTTTCCTTCCTATAATGTGAAGATTGGGCAGGGTACACCCTTCACTCACAACAGCACTGCTCCTGTGATAGCTTTGTAAACTTAAGTACTTTACAATCCGGAGCAGTGAATAAGAATGGTGTGGTGATTATTTCCAACAGAAATAGAAACTTAGATGGCACCAGGCTCTGTTTCTATAAAGAAAACACATGAATGACTATGCATCCAGGAATACTTTTTTCAACTTGGCTAAATTACGAAGTATGTTTATCTTACATGTCACAGAACTCACTCTAGAACTGGGGAGTGCTATGAACCTCTTTGCCTTGAGCATGCCTGACAGTTGTTTATCTTTCTAAGAACTAATAGATTTCCTCAGGATATCTACATATGTATGTGTCCTTAAAACTTTCCTCTAATTACTATCTCCATTGCCCTCCCCCTTACCCCCCTTCCTTTCTTTTCAGGATTCCCCTCTCTTTCTGTAGTTTGTTCCACTATACTTTTTAAATTTATTTATTTGTAGTTGGTTTGTTTGTTTATTTATTTGTGTATGAATAGAAAAAGGACAATTTTTTGAAGTTGCTTCCCTCCTCCTATCTTCATATGAGTTCCAGGAATCAAGTTCATCACCTTTTGCCACTCAAGCCCCACTTCTGCTTTAATGTAACATGTATTCCATCATTCTATTCTCCTCCTTAAGATTTTTTCCTTTAGTCTGATGATTCCCATTCTAGTTTTATAGCACATGCACATACAAGCATACACACACACACACACACACACACACACACACACACACACACACAAGGAGTGGATGTACATATTTATTTGTGTGTATATACATTTAAGAATGTGTTCTACACATGAGAGAATGATGTTGCATTTGTTTCTCTGAGTCTGACTCACTCCACTTAAGGTAATGACTCTGTATCCTAGCATTTGGTCTTCTGTGACATCCATGCATTCATCACCTTAATAAATAGAATGTGAGTGGAACTGATATTTCATTCCTTTCCTTTCTGCTGAAACACATTAGTAAAAGGCACAGGAGTCATATCACCCATTGAAACACCCAACATTTACAGCTGTGATTGAACAAGTCCTGCTTGTGCGAAGTGTGAGATTCTGCAGTACTTATAGTTCACTAGTTTATCAACATGCATTAAGTACCCCTAAAATGCCAAAAGCTGTGTTTTGAGATATGAGGGTGGGGTTGGAGGTATAGGTGGGGCTTGGTGTTAAAAGTGACCATAGTTTTTCCTATTTTGGTAGTTTTCTGGGGCTCTGGAAAAACAGTTTGAGTTTTTGTTTGTTTGTTTGTTTGCTTGCTTGCTTGCTTATTTTGTTTCTCTCTTTCTTCCATAGATTATTTTTATTGTGGCTGGACCTGTAGTTCAACAATAGCAAGTACTAGTGGAGTTTGGATCCCAGGACTCATGTCAAGTAGCTCTCAACTACCTACAGTAACTCTAGGTCCAGGGGAATTGGATATTCTTCTAAACTCCTCTGGCATTTTTAAACACACACAAATACATTTTAGAAAACCTTTTAATTAATTGACTTTATGTTTTAATTTCATGTATCTCTGTGTGTCTATTAACATGTATGCAGTGCCTGCAGAAGAAGGTATTGGATTGCCTGGATCTGAAATTACAAGGAATTTTTGAGCTGCCCAATATGGATGCTGCCAACCAAACTCAAGTCTTCTGAAAGAGAGTAAGTAAAACACAGGATCAGGGAAATTCCTTTCCCATTTTCTTCAATGCTATGCAGGGTATACAGAATCAAAGAGACACTAGAATTTTTGGTTTTCTACCCTTAAGCAATCATGAATGGCCCAATAAGTTCGCAGAGTGAAGGTGACTTTTTTTAAGGTGAGTGTGCATATACTGTCTTTCCCTTTTATTCTGCTTCATTCACTGATTATTTCTATATTTATTCAAAAGACATTTTAACTTAATGACTCTAAATGAATTTTGTCAATTTTTTTCAGAGCTAATAATGATTTATATTAGATTTAGTCTGTTTTACTGGCATGTCTACTTCCTCTTGTTTGGTGCTATTACTGTTAAAATGGCTTTTCTGAGTGGTACTGCAGACTGAGTCAACAAGTGTAAGTTGCTTGTAAAGAACAACCCTAAAAAAACTAAAAGACATGTGGAAATGGAAAAGAAATATAAGAAATCCAATGTCCAAGATATCATATCTTTGTAATCATCAAACGCAACAACATAGAAATAACTGAAATGCCACACAAAGAAACCAAATGTCTTCTCATAAAACAAATCGATAACAGCTGGAGACTTGGCTAACCAGTATACAGTGCTTGCTGTCCTTGTGAAGGACTTGAGATCAGTTACCTGTACCCACATCAGATTGCTCACAGCTACCTATAACTGCAGTTTCATAGGTTCCCACTGCACTCTGTACACACATATGGACTTGCACACATACAGTACACATAAACTCATACAGTAAAAAACATTCACAAAAATAAAAATAAAAACAAATGATATAAAAAACACTCAAGCAGATAGAGGACACAAGAAGATCAATGCAGGATTTAGGAAGTGATAAGACAGTCAGTAATGAAGAATAGAACAGTAACATGGGTAAGGAAACTCAGGAAGAAAACTGAGATACTGTATGAAAAAAAAGGAAAAAGAAAAGGAAAAACTTAACTAGATTCTAGAGAAGAAAGAGCACTTTAGAAGAGATTAAGACTGAAAATTTTTCTTCAGATATCAGTTAAGATAAATAAACATAGAACAGCATAATGAGGTATCAGAGAACTTTGAAGTGGTCAAGAGACAGAACCTAAGGCTAAATGAGGCTAAATAAGGAATCAAGAAAAACAAGACCTAGAAAATCAACTTAACAAGGAATTTCAGTCTTCTCAGACAAGTCAATAAATATAGCCTACCCAAGATCAAAGGTCAGTTTAATTAAAATGTCATTATAAGTATGTTCAAATGAATAAAACGTGTTTAAAGAACTAAAGAACAATATGACAACAACAAATAAAAAATTTATAAAGCAACGAATGTAAAATTTTATTTTATATGGTAACAAAGAGAGGAGTAAATAATACTATGTTGCAGAAAAGTCTTGAACATTATTGAAGTAAAATTAATATTTATACAAATGACACTTGAATCTCTCTCTTTGTGTGTGTGTGTGTGTGTGTGTGTGTGTATGCACACGTGGGATCATGCTTATGTACATGTATATTTTGTGTTTTGAGATGGAATTCTGAACTCACAGTCCTTTTACCTCAGTCTTCTGTCTACCAGCATAAGAGGAATACACCACTGCCAGATTTACTGCTTTAATTATGATGTCAGTTGGAATTCCAATATAAGTGGCAGTTACAAAAATACAAAATAAATGAAGTAATATGAAGGAAATAAAAATGTAGTGAAAAGATTAAAAGCTGTCTTTTAATATACCTACATAGGAAAAGAAGAGATAATAGAATGAAATATTGGACAAAAAATTTAATAAGTAGAAACAAATGCAAACAGAAAAACAATCAGAATGCACTTCCATCAGTAATTGCATTAACAGTAAGTAAATCAGTCAATGGCAGCAGCAGATGAAAAGGGGAGAGCATATTTTTTAAAGATGATGTCTATGTAATATTCAAAGAAACTAATATTTTGAAAGTAAATTATTGTTAAAAGATAATGTAATATGTGAACATAGTGTACATTTTAGGAAGTTGTTACCACAGACCAAATTATTTTATAATGATAAGAAGGGCATATATAATCAGGATATATACATCTAGCACTAAAATCAGAAAGTACACAAATAAAACAGTGCTGAGATACATATGACAGCAACAGTAGTTAAACAATTCAATATTCTATTGTTCCTTGTAAACAGCATCAAGCAGAACTCAGAAGACTTAACAGTATACATCAACTCCATCTAATAGTGACAAGACATAACAAATATCAACTGACAACAGAACTTTCCAATTTCGCTTGGAATCTTCCTCAAAATTTATAGTCTTCAAAGTAAGACTACAAAGAATTCAAGTAATTGACCTATTACTTAAACTGAGCAAGAGAAAAGGAGAGAAAACTAAAAGCATGAACAGAAAAAGACACATGAGTACTGGAATTGTGGCATTGAAAGTGTGGAAAGGGGTGGGAGTAGGAACATCTGCAACTTGCTCTATTGAATTCTTTTCTGTTGTAGTAAAATACCTTGAGAAAAGCAGATTAGGTAGAAAGAATTTATTTTGGCTTACAGTTTCAGAGTGATGGAGTCCATCATGGTAACAGGCAGGGAAGACATGGAGAAGGAACATGAAACCTTCAGATAACAGGCTTTGCCCATAGTGACTCACTTCTTCCAAAAGTCCACTTCTTAAAGGTTCCACAACTTTCTCAAACAGCACCAGCCGTCAAAGGCCAAGTGTTAAAACAAGTGAATCTATCAAGGGCCTTTTACATCCAAACCACCACAATTGGTAATGAGTAGGTGGTATTATTCTGGGATGTTAAATATCCTAAAATTAGAATATGTCAGTGTCTAAACTTTAAGAATATAAAAACTACTGCATTAAATATCATAGAGAATAGATATGTGGCAAATTGAATCTATATTAATGAATATTTGAATGATTGCCATTTCTATACATTTTAATCATAATGACCATGTTTTAAGATTTTGGATTAAAATATTTAAATTGAAACTCTACATTTTCCTTTCTGGCTGTGTGAATGTAAAAATATCATTCATTTCTCTGTGCCTTGTATTTGACTCGATAAAATAATAAAAGTAATATGTGTGATCATTCATTTATATCATATCTTTTGCAATTAGCCTGGTGTTATGGCATAGAGTACACATTCAATAATAGATATTCTATCATGTATAGATATCTTATACAAAAATTGGCCCAGCATATTTGGGAAATATATACCCCTTCATATCTGACTTTAAAACACTTAAGTTAAGTAAAATATATAATGTCTGAACAGGGAGGAGGGAGTTGATAAGGCTGTCTGATACCTTGGTGTTACATAAAGTTTTACATCCTACCAGGGGTTGAGACTTCAGCTGTACCTATCCACATATGTAATCACTACCATAGATGTAGCAAAACCAAGGATATGTAATGTTTTAATATGAGGGAGAGTTCAGAATCATTCATCCAGATGCTTAAACTAGGACAGCACTATGATCATTAATAATAAATGCAACATACCTAATGAGAGTGATGATTTAAATCCTCTACACTGCTGAAAAGGATAGTTCACTGAGTAGAGTGACTGCCATCCATCCACTGGATACAAACACAAACCACCACAGGATGTGTTCTCATTCCCAGAGATCACAGAAAGGAAGAGAAAACACAGTATGACTTTAATACCAGCATTCCATAGGAGGTGTGCAATTGGAAATAAAAGGATTTCTATAAGCCAATCAGCTAGGCTGTCTTATGCAGTGATAATCAAGGATCATGCCCCAAATTTCTGACCTTGCATGTGTTTTGGCATGTTCATACATGCACACACACTCATACAGAGAGAGAGAGAGAAGGAGTGGGGGAGGGAGGGAGGGAGAGAGGGGACAGTGGAGGGAGGGAGGGAAGGAAGAGGGAGGGAGAGATAGACTTTGTTTTAAGATAAAATAATCTATGATAAACTACCTTGGAGTGTAGATGACTTACAAGAGTTCACTGTACTAGCAGCAGATTAGGAATAGTTTTCTTTAAATAAATTGGTTCAGTGTACTGGGTACGGAATGCAGGTTGGTTAGGTAAATTTTCTACTTCCAAGCTATATCAGCATCCCAGGAATGGTTTTCTTTGATCCTCCCAATATTGGCAACATATAGATGAGGGAACTGTTTGCAAATGACTTTCATATTGACATAAAATCATTCAACTCCTAAGCAACACTGCAGTTTCTTTTTCTTTTTTTTTTTTTTTTTTTCGGAGCTGGGGACCAAACCCCGGGCCTTGCGCTTTCTAGGCAAGCGCTCTACCACTGCGCTAAATCCCCAACCCCAACACTGCAGTTTCTTTTTTTTTTTTTTTTTTTTTTTGTTTTTTTTTTTTTTTTTTCCGGAGCTGGGGACCGAACCCAGGGCCTTGCGCTTCCTAGACAAGTGCTCTACCACTGAGCTAAATCCCCAACCCAACACTGCAGTTTCTTAAATACACAATTTTTGACAGGAAAAATCTCCTTTAACTCAAATCTTATTTTAAAATTTAAAATGTTCTGTAAAATTCCAGAATGCTACTTTTGTAGCAATAGTTAGCAACACATAAGAATGAGAACATTCTATATATCGCTTGACAATGAAAATACCAGCAATTATACCAGTGATAATAAAAAAGTTGATGTCAAGGACAGGGGAGAAAAGATATACAGATTTGCTTCAGCACACAGGATTAATCAGGATCTGGTGACAGGCAGAGATGTAGGTAGCCCAGGTATGCAGGGCTCACTCTGCCTCCAGACTCTGTTGTAAGCAAGAAACATAGAACAGGACATTCATGGGCAGAATTCCTAAAGTCACACATATAGAATCAAGAAATTGTATGGAAGTCAGAGATGAAGGACAAGCAGGAAAGGTGGACTAAGAAGTGGTACACCGAAAAGTATTGATCATTTTAAGTAGATTAACAGTGAAAGCTTGCTAGGAAGATAATATTTATATAGAGTTTTAAAATAGGAAAAGAGAAAGACCAAAAACTGTAGCATAAATGTACATATATAGAAACAAATATCCAAATGCTCTAAAGTAGACATCATTTGACATGAAAATTACAAATAATAAAATATATAAATATAAAACTGGTATTCACCAACTACATGCTTTATTTTGGCACAAGTAGAACAAGTCACCAGACAGAAACACTGGTAAGACTGATTGAGCTCAGATGTCAAGAAACTCAATATTGGGAACTGATCCCCCACAGCTCCCTACACCCAAATCCCCTGTGAGAGAGCTGAACTCCAGATGTGTGGACAAACCTGAGAGCTCAGGGAGAACACCTCTTCTGCTCACTTATGCTCACATTGCTGGCCCAAGAGAAACATGAACAGTGGCCTCTGGATACAGGAATATAGGAGCAGTCAGCAGCAGGAACCTGCTAGTTTTTGCCTGTGTCCTGCACTGAACTGAACCAATTCCCATAGCTGTCTGCACTCAATTCCCATGTGGGAGAGAGATGGACCCTCACAACTGTGGAAAATCCAGAGAACTCAGACGAGACAACTACAATCTGCCCACATTCTTGACCTAAGAGGAAACTGCCTAGTGTCATCTGTGTCCTCCTGGCACAGGGACCTAAGAACAGTAAAATGAAGGATACTTTGGGTTTCTGCCTGCACTGAGATCTGAAAGCCAGTTGTCAGGAGCACCTACACACCTAAGAGCAGAGGTAAGACCAAAACTTCTTCAACAAACAACCCACCTGGAAGCTTCAGGTCACAAAAACCCAGGAGCATCCCTCTGTTCCCAGATAAGGCTGAAAGAAAACAGGTCTGCAGTACTGCTGACAAAAGGCCTACAGGAGCATCAAACCACTGTCAGGGACAGCAAGACAAGCTAACACCAGAGACAACTTGATGGCTAGAGGCAAGCAAGGGAACATAAGAAACAGAAACCAAGACTACTTGGCATCATCACAACCTAGTTCTCCCATCAAAGCAAATACTATATATAACAACACAACAGAAAAGCAAGATTTGGGTTTAAAATCACATCTCATGATGATGATAGAGAACTTTAAGAAGGGCATAAATAACTCCCTTAAAGAAATACAGGATAACAAATGTAAACAAGTAGAAGCCCTTAAAGAGGAAACACAAAACAAGTTTTCAAGCAAATGGTTCCAAGAAACAAGCTGGAGTAGCCATTCAAATATTGAATAAAACCGACTTTCTACCAAAATATATCAAAAAAGATAGGGAAGGACACTTTATATTCATCTAAGGAAAAATCCACCAAAATGAACTCTCAATCCTAAATATCTATGTTCCAATTGCAAGGGTACCTCCATTCATAAAAGAAACCTTAATAAAGCTCAAAGCACACAATGTACCTCACAGAAATATAGTAGGAGATTTCAACACCACACTCTCATTAACGGACAGATCATTAATTAAGCAGAGCATGTAACAGAAATTAAACAAAACGTAAAGAAGCTAACAAAAGTTATGAACCAACTGGACTTAACAGTTATATATAGACCATTTAATCCTAAAACAAAAGAATACACCTTCTTCTCAGCAACTCATGGTAACTTCTCAAAAATCGACCATATAATCGGTCACAAAACAGCTCTCAGCAGATACAATAAGATAGAAATAATCCCATGCATTTTATGAGATTACCACAGACTAACGCTGGTCTTCAATAACAACAAAAAGCACCAAAAGCACACATACACATGGAAGTTTAACAACATTCTACTCAATGATAACTTGGCCAAGGAAGAAGTAAAGAAAAATTTAAAGACTTTTTAGAATTTAATGAAAATGAAGGCAAAACATACCCAAACTTATGGGACACAATGAAAGCAGTGTTAAGAGGAAAACTCATAGCTTTGTGTGCTTTGAAAATGGCAACCAACAGATGGGGAAAAGATGTTTACCAATCCTACATCTGATAGAGGACTAATATCCAAATTATACAAGGAACCCAAGATGTTAGATTCCACAGAGTCAAATAACCCTATTAAAAAAGGGGGTACAGAGCTAAACAATGCATTCTCAGTTGAGGAATATTGAATGGCTTAGAAGTACCTAAGGAATTTCACAACATCCTAAGTCATCAGGGAAATGCAAATCAAAACAACCTTGAGAGTCCACCTGATACCAGTCAGAATGGCTAAGATCAAAAATTCAGGTGACAACAGATAATGGTGACAATGTAGACAAAGAGGAACACTCCTCCATTGTTGGTGGGATTGCAAACTAGTACAACTACTCTGGAAATCATTCTCGTGGTTCTTCAGAAAATTGAACAAAAATTTTGAACATAAAACATAAAATTTACCCTGAGGACCCAACTATACTCTTCTAGGCATGTACCCAAAAGATGTGCCAACATCTCCAACAACAAAGACACATACTCCACTATGTTCATATCAGCCTTATTTATAATAGCCAGAAACTGGAAAGAACCCAGATGCCCTTCAAAAGAGGAATGAATACAGAAAATATGGTACATCTACCCAATGGAGTACTACTCAGCTATTAAAACAATGACCATGAAATTCATAGGCAAATGGATGGTACTAGAAAATATAAACCTGAGTGAGGTAACCCAATCACAGAGAAACACACATGGTATGCATTCAGTGATCAGTAGATGTTAGCCCAAAAGCTTGAATTACCAAATATACCATCCACAGACCACAAAAAGATCAAGATGAAGTAGGACCAAAGTGCAGATGCTTCAGTTGTTCTTAAAGGGGAAGCAAAAATTTTCATAGGAGGGGATATGGAGGCAAGGTTTGGAGCAGAGAGTAAAGGAACAGCCATTAAGAGCCAGATCCATATGGGTATATAGTCTTTATTTATACAGCCACTGATGAAGCTAAGACATGCATGTTGATAGGAACTGTATATAGCTGTCTCCTCAGACACACAGCCAGAGCCTGTCAAATACAGAGGAGAATGCTAGAAGCAAACCATTGAACTGGAAATGGGATCCTTGTTATAGAAATTAGAGAAAGGATTGAAAGAGTTGAAGGGGTTTGCAACCTCCTAAGAACAATGGCAACCAATTAGAGCTCCCAGGGACTAAACCACTACCTAAAGAATATACATGGACCGACCCATGGCTCCAGCTGCATATGTGGCAGAGAATGTCCTTTTTGGGTACTAATAAAAGTAGAAGTCAATGGTCCTTCCAAGGGTGACCCCCCAAGTGTAGGGGAATGTCAGCGGTGGGGTGAGAAGGGGACTGTTGGGTGAGGGGAAAACACTTATAGAAGACAGGAGGGAGATGGGATAAGGAGCTTATGTCCTGGAACCTGGGAAATGGAATAACATTTGAAATATAAATAAAAATATTCCTATTAAAATAATTTTTTTAAAAAAGTAACTCAAAATTGAGAAAGGCAAGAGTGAGAAAGGTACCATTTCATGCCTATTTCTACATGCTCTGGAACAGGTAATGAATACATCCCACTGAGAGGACCATGACTCTCAGTCACATAGGGAAAACACCTGGAGTCCATCCCATGCAAATAAAACCTCACTAGCACCTCAGACTTAGCCATTTCCCCCCTAAATCCCTCTCCACTCCTCAATGTTTATATAGTCCTTATACACATGGAATAAAGAGCATAAATTATTTGACATAGGATTAACTGTGTATGTCTGTTACACTGAGCTTTAATACTTTGTGAAGAGTTCTCTCACCTGAAGTACTAATCTCTGGACCTTGGACCAGACTGACAAGCCAGGCTCATGTTGCTTCCATCCCTGCCACTGTCCTAGTAGCAGGACCTTGGCTATCTATCCTGCACAGGTTGCACACTTTTCCTTGATTCTCTTCTCAGATCTGTATCAGTTCTGGCTTTGTCAGTCAGAACAAAACCAATGGAAGCCTATAGAAGGAAAAATAATATTGGCAGTCACAATGTATCTGATGAGTCTAGTAGCTAGTATAGGTTTTGTGTGTGTGCATGTATGTGTGTGTGTTGCATCACAATAAAAACTTTAGAGAAAGCATATAATTTCAAGAGACAATTCTATAAAGGTCATGTAAAGATGGCTGATAAACGTATGAAATTATCCCATTAACCATCAAAAAAGCAATTCAAAATTTGGATAAAAGACACATAAAATCTATTGTTACTTCCAATAAAATATAAAGATAGGTGTCAGTGAGGATGTAGGGAAATGGGGTGCACCTCAGGAGCCACTGGTCTTTAATAACTACCTCAGGAGCCTCTGGAGTCTGCAGTTGAGAAGAAAACACTGCCTTTCATCTTGAGAATAAACTATTAAGACTGGGGAGATGGCATTGTAAGTAAAGGGATTGCTATTCGTGAACCTCACCAATTTCCATTACACATTAAAAATCCAGAAGTGGCACTGCACTCTGGTAAACATGGAAAGGAGAATCCCAGGGTCTCACTGATCATCCGGTCTAAGTGAATAGTTTCAGGTTCAGTTCTCAAAAAATAAGGCAGAAATTGACTAAGAACACTTGACATAAACCCATCATTTCACTTCTGTGAAAGCCAAATTACCTTTTAAGTTTTAATCAATGTGCCTAAGAAAGCCATAAAACAAAAATGCATCTAATATATAATCTCACTTGCCCAAGGACAGACACTTCATGAAATCCTGAAGACTACTGTTTATATGACAATCGACATGTTTTGACTCTCCTAAACAAGATTGTTTGATGCAACTTCATGGCATGTGCTTAATCACTTGTTACATGTGTGGTACACAGGCAAAAAGTACATCACGGTATATGCTTGCCCCTTATTGAACCTGGTGCGAAATACACAACCTTATGAATTTGTCTTTCCAAGTCTTTGGAAAATGTGACTTATCTCCATTTTCTGGGAACTCAGGAATGGACAATGCTAGAGTCCATCACCCTGACCAGTATTTTATTAAAGCTTGTTTTCAAATTTGGCTCAAAACTGTTGTAGTTATCTTAATCTTTCCTTGTGAAATTAACAGTACAAAATTGGGCAAATGTATCTTATCTGCACCCCCTGCTTTCTCTCTACACACACACACACACACACACACACACACACACACACACACACACACACACACACACGCAAAATATATTTAATTGTGTTTTATAAGAAAGAGGTGTCTTAGGCCTGGGAAGTGTTTAAAGTCATGGTGAAATTAGGTAAATTTATGCCTATTTTGAGGCAATCCCATAGTTTGATGACTATTGAGAAGATGTGAAGAAAAGAATCAAGAATATCTGTAGAGCTTAAGCCTACATATCTGGAAAGGTGAAGCTTCTATTTATATAGTTGGAAAACAAAGTTTCATTAACAAAACTTCAGGAAATTGACATGGGTTTTGAAGAATATAAGACTAGAAGACTTGTGGATATCAGAATCTTACTAAGAAAAAGGAATGTAAGTAGATATGTAAATTTGAGAAATTCTATCATTGTAATTGTAATGGTAATTGAAAGGCATCGCTACATGTGAATGCCTGATGTAGCTAGTCTTTATGTCAAGTTGATGGGATTTAGAATCAACAAAGAAAAATATGTCTGTCCCTGCTTGCAAAGGCAATTGCTAAATTAGATTAATTGAAAGAGGAAGACCTGTTCTAACTCTGGGTTGCAGCAGTCCATGGGATAGGGCACTGAATTCAACAGAAAGGGAAAAGTGAGGTCAGTATAGGTATTTATATCTTGCTGATTCCTCATTGGAGCTGCCTTAAGCTCCTGCTGCCAGGCCTTCCCAGAATGGTGTACTGATCTCTCAGTGTATATGCTGAAGGGAATGCTTCCTTCCTTCTATTGAATTCCTAGTGCATTGATAAGAAATGCAATTACTAGGTGAAGGTGATGTCCATGAACCTATTCCTAGGGTATCCATGCATTATTTATGGGAAGAGAAATGTGGGAATCCACGACAAAGGCAATGAGAGTTCAGAGAGAGAAAAATACATCTCAAGAACTGAAACCTGGAGGTCACCATACAGATCAGTGAGTTCAAACCTTGGGAAAGGACAAACTGTTTCAAAGTTTGGATATCAATATGTGATCTTCTAATGTCTTGATTATACCTCTCCCTTCCTTCCTTCCTCCCTCCCTCCCTTCCTTCCTTCCTTTTTCCTTCTTTCCTTCCTTCCTTCCTTTCCTCTCCTTTCCTTCTTTTCTTACTTCCTTCCTCCCTTTCTTTCCTTTTCTTTCCTTTCTCCCTCTCTTCTTTCTTCCATCTTCCCAATTTCCTCCTTCCCTTCACTTTTCTTTCCATACTTTCTTTATTCAACAATTATTTCATTTTAAGCCATCCTGTTTGTGGGCATACGCTTCTGTGCATTCATGGATGAAAGTATCAATGCGTGTGTACAGTTATGATTCTTCTAGAGCAGGTAATGTAGGCAGCTTGTGAACCACATGATGTGAGTGCCTGGACCTGAATCTAGGTTCTCTTCAAAAACCATACATACTAATAACTGCTGAGATATCTCTCTAACTCCATTCTTCCACAACCCCAATCTGTGCTTCTCATACTGGAGTATTTAGTCTTATTAAGAAAAAAAAAAGGATTTTAGTGGGATTGCTTCAAGTTTCTCTCCATTTAGTTTAATGTTAGCAACTGGTTTGCTGTATATGGCTTTTATTATGTTTAGGTATGGGCCTTGTATTCCTATTCTTTCCAGGACTTTTATCATGAAGGGGTGTTGAATTTTGTCAAATGCTTTCTCAGCATCTAATGAAATGATCATGTGGTTTTGTTCTTTCAGTTTGTTTATATAATGGATCACGTTGATGGTTTTCCAGATATTAAACCATCCCTGCATGCCTGGGATGAAGCCTACTTGATCATGGTGGATGATTGTTTTGATGTGCTCTTGGATTCGGTTTGCCAGAATTTTGTTGAGTATTTTTTGCGTCAATGTTCATAAGGGAAATTGGTCTGAAGTTCTCTTTCTTTGTTGGGTCTTTGTGTGGTTTAGGTATAAGAGTAATTGTGGCTTCATAGAAGGAATTCGGTAGTGCTCCATCTGTTTCAATTTTGTGGAATAGTTTGGATAATATTGGTATGAGGTCTTCTATGAAGGTCTGATAGAATTCTGCACTAAACCCGTCTGGACCTGGGCTCTTTTTGGTTGGGAGGCCTTTAATGACTGCTTCTATTTCCTTAGGAGTTATGGGGTTGTTTAACTGGTTTATCTGTTCCTGATTTAACTTCGGTACCTGGTATCTGTCTAGAAATTGTCCATTTCCTGTAGATTTTCAAGTTTTGTTGAATATAGGCTTTTATAGTAAGATCTGATGATTTTTGAATTTCCTCTGAATCTGTAGTTATGTCTCCTTTTCATTTCTGATTTTGTTAATTTGGACACACTCTCTGTGTCCTCTCGTTAGTCTGGCTAGGGGTTTATCTATCTTGTTGATTTTCTCAAAGAACCAACTTTTGGTTCTGTTGATTCTTTCTATGGTCCTTTTTGTTTCTACTTGGTTGATTTCAGCTCTGAGTTTGATTATTTCCTGCCTTCTACTCTTCCTGGGTGTATTTGCTTCTTTTTGTTCTAGAGCTTTTAGGTGTGCTGTCAAGCTGCTGACATATGCTCTTTCCTGTTTCTTTCTGCAGGCACTCAGCGCTATGAGTTTTCCTCTTAGCACAGCTTTCATTGTGTCCCATAAGTTTGGGTATGTTGTACCTTCATTTTCATTAAATTCTAAAAAGTTTTTAATTTCTTTCTTTATTTCTTCCTTGAAAAAAAAAAAAAAAAAAAGAAAAAAAAAAATGACTGGACCAGAATAAACCACCCTAACCATCTTAAAAAAAAAAAAAAAAAAAAAAAAAAAAAAAAAAAAAGGAATGAAAGCTTGAATACAATTTTATTATAGTTTAAAAGAAAATCCCAGTGCATGAATACTATAAATCTTAGCATATTCCTCAGAAAGGACAATGGAGAGTATTCACACCTGTTTCTTACCTTCTTTTAATAATTCAGTATAATCAGTTTTCTCTGTGGCTCACAATACTACTGGAATATGCCTTATTAAACCATTGCTCCTAAATCTTTCAATTTGCTGCTTAACACTTCAGCTGCTATAGCATTTGCCCCTCTCTTAGGGGGAGTCCACAGGTAAGAATGGCAGGTGATTTCCTTATGATGGAATTCCTAAGCTGAGGTTTAGGGAGCAACACTGAGACCCAGATTGACCAGTCTACATACAGGACTAGAACATAAATTAACTGATGAGTATAGAGTTCTAATGGTTGTGCATAAACTAAAGCAGGATGAGACACACTGAAGCTAGACAGTGTTAAAGAGCCAGTAATTCCCTGGTCCCATCACAGTTTCACTCTCAGAAAATCTTTATAGAAGTTATGCTCTATAGTAATGACCTCTCAGGTTTAGTGTGATGGAAAAGCTCGGATTTTATCTTTGATGAGCAACCCTATCATATTTTCTCTGCAGCATACATTTCTTAATAATTTCTCACCCTTTGGGCCTTTCCTCAAGAACTGCCTTGAGCAGCTAAGCAAACTGTCTCAAGGATACTGTGCATCCCATTTCTTTTCTTGTGGGATGATAGAGATAAGCAGAAACAATGACCACTCTTGATCCCTCATGAACACTGGTGCCGTTTTCACTATTAGATTTTCATTAAATGGTACTTGAAGAAAAAAATACACAACCTTATGCCTACTGCATAAAGAATGAAGCCTCTGGGAATGCTTTCCATGCACTTTTAATGTTAATGGAGTGGAACTGCTCCATCCTCTTAATTATAATCATAACTCTTAATCTCTAGGTAAACTGTGTATTCAAGCATGCCTGAGGATGAGAAATGAAATTAGCATTGCCAATGGCATGAAAGAACTCATGTAGTAAAGCCCAGAGCCTACTGATATATGACCAAAGGTGGCCCTTATGCTTACCTCCACTGAAAGCACACCAGGGAACGGTTGCAATCCAGATATTTACATCAAACCACTGCTAAAGGTCTCATCTGCCAGCTCTGAAAGACATGATCTCTCTAAGGCACTTGAGACATGACTATCCAATTGTAAATAAGAAATCTGCCATCTGAGGACAGAAGGGAGGCTAGAGGAGTTCTTAAAGTCAGCACAGAACAACCATCAGCAAGAAGGGAAGCTCTATTGTTCACTAGTAAACACCAGAATGTTCTCAGCTAACACTATCGAGGAGTATTGTAATCACCTCCAGCTCAAATCAGTCATTTCTATATCTTCAGATTAATATTTGCCAACTGCAACAATCTTTAAATCATTTCATAATGCCAGAAAACTTCTAACTTTCCAGTCATTTTAAAGATATTTCCCTTCATTTCTTCTCAGATACTACCTCCTTTTAATAAAATGTATTCATCAGTGAATTAGCACATTCTGAAGTCTAAGTTATACTTTATAACTCAAACTTGGAATGCTGGCTAGTTTTGTATCAACTTGACTCTTGGGATCTTGTAATCCCCATGCAAACCACCCAAAAACTGATATCAGTCAAACAGGGATGATTTATTGAACACCACACCCCAAAACTGATCTATCAGTGACAGCATTCAAGTTCAGGAGATGAATTGTGACCCTTAGTTAAGGTTCTATGGGTCTATTTAAGCCTGATATCTACAAATATCTGTGCCAAGTGATTTCACCAACCAGGATTTAGGGATAAGGGGATTTCCTTTGGAAAATGTCTTTGTTGTACACTTATTCTTCTCCCATTTGCTAGGGTATTCAACTGAGGTAAAGGAATTGCTTTGTCTAACATTCATTTCTAAATTCATTAACTAGTCTGACATTCACATCTTAACTTGCCAACGAGGGCATGTTCATTGGTATGGGCTTTGTGCAGTATGGCATACAAAGAGGGACTCATTGGTCTAAAATGTTGAGACTGATCATGTTGTTAGGACAGATTTCTGAGCATGAAAGGAAATCTGTCTGTAGGGATCAATACTGTATTTTTGTGAAAATTCACATATATGCAAAAATAAGGATAAGATTCACAGGCAACACAATCTATCTTGTATTAAGTGTGATGTTTTTAAAGTCATATAACTGAATAGCATTTTTCTACTCTCTGTCTTTGTTACTGTCTTTCTGACTGTCACTTTGACTCTCTGTTTCTCTCTCTCTCTCTCTCTCTCTCTCTCTCTCTCTCTCTCTCTCTCTGTCTGTCTCTCTCTCTCTCTGTGTGCACATGCATCTGCAAAGGTGTGTTTGTGTTCGCACAAAGAGTGCCCTAACCTCCCAGCGGTCTAACTTTTTGAGTTCTTTGTATATTTTGGATATAAGGCCTCTATCTGTTGTAGGATTGGTAAAGATCTTTTCCCAATCTGTTGGTTGCCGTTTTGTCCTAACCACAGTGTCCTTTGCCTTACAGAAGCTTTGCAGTTTTATGAGATCCCATTTGTCGATTCTTGATCTTAGAGCATAAGCCATTGGTGTTTTGTTCAGGAAATTTTTTCCAGTGCCCATGTGTTCCAGATGCTTCCTAGTTTTTCTTCTATTAGTTTGAGTGTGTCTGGTTTGATGTGGAGGTCCTTGATCCACTTGGACTTAAGCTTTGTGCAGGGTGATAAGCATGGATCGATCTGCATTCTTCTACATGCTGACCTCCAGTTGAACCAGCACCATTTGCTGAAAATGCTATCTTTTTTTCCATTGGATGGATTTGGCTCCTTTGTCAAAAAATCAAGTGACCATAGGTGTGTGGGTTCATTTCTGGGTCTTGATTCTATTCCATTGGTCTATCTGTCTGTCTCTGTACCAATACCATGCAGTTTTTATCACTATTGCTCTGTAATACTGCTTGAGTTCAGGGATAGTGATTCCCCTGAAGTCCTTTTTATTGTTGAGGATAGTTTTAGCTATCCTGGGTTTTTTGTTATTCCAGATGAATTTGCAAATTGTTCTGTCTAACTCTTTGAAGAATTGGATTGGTATTTTGATGGGGATTGCATTGAATCTGTAGATCGCTTTTGGTAAAATGGCCATTTTTACTATATTAATCCTGCCAATCCATGAGCATGGGAGATCTTTCCATCTTCTGAGGTCTTCTTCAATTTCTTTCTTCAGTGTCTTGAAGTTCTTATTGTACAGATCTTTTACTTGCTTGGTTAAAGTCACACGAGGTATTTTATATTATTTGGGTCTATTATGAAGGGTGTCGTTTCCCTAATTTCTTTCTCTGCTTGTTTCTCTTTTGTGTAGAGGAAGGCTACTGATTTATTTGAGTTAATTTTATACCCAGCCGCAGGGAGACAAATAACCCTATTAAAAAATGGGGTTCAGAGCTAAACAAAGAATTCACAGCTGAGGAATGCGAATGGCTGAGAAACACCTAAAGAAATGTTCAACATCTTTAGTCATAAAGGAAATGCAAATCAAAACAACCCTGAGATTTCACCTCACACCAGTGAGAATGGCTAAGATCAAAACTCAGGTGACAGCAAATGCTGGCGAGGATGTGGAGAAAGAGGAACGCTCCTCCATTGTTGGTGGGATTACAGACTGGTACAACCATTCTGGAAATCAGTCTGGAGGTTCCTCAGAAAATTGGACATTAAACTGCCTGAGGATCCAGCTATCCCTCTCTTGGGCATATACCCAAAAGATGCCCCAACATATAAAAAAGACACGTGCTCCACTATGTTCATCGCAGCCTTATTTATAATAGCCAGAAGCTGGAAAGAACCCAGATGCCCTTCAACAGAGGAATGGATACAGAAAATGTGGTACATCTACACAATGGAATATTACTCAGCTATCAAAAACAACGAGTTTATGAAATTTGTAGGCAAATGGTTGGAACTGGAAAATATCATCCTGAGTGAGCTAACCCAATCACAGAAAGACATACATGGTATGCACTCATTGATAAGTGGCTATTAGCCCAAATGCCTGAATTACCCTAGATGCCTAGAACAAATGAAACTCAAGACGGATGATCAAAATGTGAATGCTTCACTCCTTCTTTAAAAGGGAACAAGAATACCCTTGGCAGGGAAGAGAGAGGCAAAAGATTAAAACAGAGACTGAAGGAACACCCATTCAGAGCCTCCCCACATGTGGCCCATATATATACAGCCACCCAATTAGACAAGATGGATGAAGCAAAGAAGTGCAGAAGTGTAGATCGCTCCTGAGAGACACAGCCAGAATACAGCAAATACAGAGGCGAATGTCAGCAGCACACCACTGAACTGAGAATAGGACCCCCGTTGAAGGAATCAGAGAAAGAACTGGAAGAGCTTGAAGGGGCTCGAGACCCCATATGTACAACAATGCCAAGCAACCAGAGCTTCCAGGGACTAAGCCACTACCTAAAGACTATACATGGACTGACCCTGGACTCTGACCTCATAGGTAGCAATGAATATCCTAGTAAGAGCACCAGTGGAAGGGGAAGCCCTGGGTCCTGCTAATACTGAACCCCCAGTGAACTAGACTGTTGGGGGGAGGGCGGCAATGGGGGGAGGGTGGGGAGGGGAACACCCATAAGGAAGGGGAGGGGGAAGGGGGATGTTTGCCCGGAAACCGGAAAAGGGAATAACACTCGAAATGTATATAAGAAATATTCAAGTTAATAAAAAAAAAAGAAAAATAAAAAAAAAAAACAAAAACAAAAAAAAAAAAAAAAAAACCCCAACAACAACAAAAAAAAAAGAAATGTGGCAAAATCAGTTTTAAAATATCTTATGTGACTCAAAATATATGTACTGTTATTCTGATATTCAGTCAATATTTAAAATTATTAATGAATTCTTTTACATTATTTTTATATTAGTCTTGAGAATCCAATGTGTTTCACAGTTCAATTAAAACTACCCGTATTTTGAAAAAAAAAAAAAAAAAGAGTGCCCTAGCCACTTTTGTGGTCCAACAATGGGTTTCAGTACCTGACTTAGCTGTAAGCAAGACTATTTAGTTGGTAACTGCTGAGTTTGCCAGGCTAGTCAGCCCATGAGTCACTCATTGGATATATTCTCTCAGCTTCTCATTATGTCTTGCTGAAGGGATATGGGGATTATAGATACACACTGTTGAGTCCAGATTTCTCTGAGTATCGGGGAGCCAATTCTAGGTCCTCACTCTTACGTAGCAAAAACTTTATCCACTAAGCCATCTCCCCAGCCCTATGTACTATTTTTAAGCTATATACATCATATGCATATGAAGACAGGTTGGGATATGCTGTCATATATTTATCAACAAATAAAAATAATTTTGAAAATTACTTTTGCCTTTCTAAGGGAATAAACAAAAAATACTCAAATACAAACTTCATATTTCTTATTTCCATTAACATAAATTAACACCAATAAAAACAATAAACCCCTTAACCTAAACAGTAAGGCTAATTTTGCCATGTATAGTAAGGCTAATTTTGATATGAATCAAATATTGTATTTCACCAAAAATAAAATTCAAGATATACATATGCATGCTAACCTGTCAATTGATCTACAAATAGATTTCTCTGATTAAATACAACTTTTAATTTCCCTAGAAATTCATGTATTTTCTTAATGTGCTTGACTTTTTAAAGTAATACAATTTTGGGTTGCTAGACATATAATCACTTGCGACAACATTTAAGACTCTGGTTAGGAAACAATCAAAATAAAGATGAGAGGGAGGGGAAGAGAAACAATCTTCTATGGGAAGTATGAAGGAGCAATTCTGAAAACACATTATGCCTGCCATTGTTTTTTCTGTGTAAGTTCCCTAACCCTTTTTCTGCATTCATGCATTGTTCATTTCCCTTTTCTAGGAACAAGTGATCCTTAAGATTACATATCGATTATTTCATTTTTTTCACCTTCAGGAAGCATGATAGTATTAACTTTTCTCAATCTCTGGATCTTTACCAGAAGTGACATGTCCCCCCATTGTTGAAACTGATTTAAAGCATTTCAGCCTACTTTCCTGTGCCAACATGTCTTAGGTCAATTTTGTGAACATGACATAGCCTACTGACAGAAAGAAGAGAGTCACTTGAGTAATTAACTAAATAAGACTGGCTGGTGGGAATGTCTGTATGTGAGTGTGGTCATTAATTATTAATTTCTTTAAGACAACAGTCCGATATGAATGATAACATTCCTAGACAGGAATGCATTTCTGGGATGCATAAGAAAGATAGATACGTATGAGCCTGTGAGAGAGCTAGCAAGTAGTATTAATCCATGGTTCCTGCCTCATATCCTGTCTTGAGTTTCTGATATCTTTCCTTAATGATGGAGTGTGACCTAGAAGTGTAAGCCAAACAAACCCTGTCCTCCTTGACTTACTTGTGGTTGTAAATCTTTCCCCAACAGAAAACATAAATAACTATAGTGTTCAGGAAAAGATCTATTGTCTTCTTCTGGTTAGTAGAGGAGAAAACACATAGCCCAGAACCAAACAACCGGCATTAGAACTCAACTCTACTTGATACACTAAATTTCATTTTGAGTCTAATTTAAGTTATTTGTTCATTTGCAGTATTGAGGGATTATGTCTGTTTAAGTGGTAGGTGTCAGTAATTACTTTTCAAACATGTTTCTATAAATTCACACATGATTTTCACATTTAAGAAATATTTTTAAAATTTATTTCATAGTATGTGTTTAAGTACATTGTTTGCATAAATGCCTATGCATTGCATACTTGTTGAGTGCCCACAGAGGTCAGAAGAGAGCATCAGAATACTTAGACTAGAGTTACAGACAGTTTTTAGCCACTATGTGGATGTTGGAAAGTAAAGCAGAGTATTTTGGAAGACGAGCAGGGTCTTTTTTAACTGTTGAACCATCTCTCTAGACTCAAGAATTTTTTTTCAATGTATATTTCATGTCAGTTTCCAAGTTTGGCATGGATCTTGAGAAAGACGTTTGGCTATTGTTTCTTTTGATGTGTTTAACAATTTAGAAAAACAAATCTTTTATTAAAGGGACATTCATTTGGGGCTAAATTATCTTTAACATTCATGATATTGTCAAGAGAATTATTTTCACTTCAAATTTATCTTGAAAGGCATTCCATTATGTATCTTTGATGTCAACCTCTGGCCAGTCTAGACCACGAATTGCTGCTATATTCTTCTTATTACAATATTCCTTTATGTAGCTTATGATGCACAGTGTCACTTTAAACATTGTCATAGTCTCTTTTTTCCCCACACCATATCTTGTTGGCCATGAGACCATGATACAAAATTATTCTTTCCAATTGTTTCTCCATAATGGCTAACAACTGTCACTAACTCTAATCTTAGAGATCTGATGCCTCTTTTGACCTCTGTGGTTACTCACCATGAATGTGGTCCACATAAATTTATGCAGACAAACACTCAAACACATAATTTAAAATAAATCTAATAAATTCTATCTACTTAAATAGAGGCTGAGTAATTCTGTGTTCTTCTATCTTCTTCCTGCTCTCCTCTTCTTCCTGATCCCCCTCCTGTTTTCTTTTTCTTCTTCCTCCTGCTTTTTTGTTCTACTTTCCCTCCAGATAGTCTTCTTCTTTCTTTACTCCTTCTCTTCTTTCCCCTCCATTTTCTAATCTCTTTCACCCATTTGTTTTATGATATTTCTTTTTTCTCCTGCCAAGGTGGTTTCTTTGGTGTGTCTGTACTCCATGTTACTCTTTCAGAATCCTTAGGAAGAAATCCTGTTGAATGCACAATGTCTGTAACAGCATCAGCAATTCCATTTCTTACTTTTATCTCTTTTATTAGATATTTTATGTATTTATATTTCAAATGTAATCCCTCCCCCACTCCCGCTTCTATGAAGATGCACCTATTCCTACCTTCCCACTCCCACTTCAACACCCTGGTATTCACCTATACCAGAGAAACAAGCCTTCACACAAAGAAGGCCTTCCCCTCCTATTGATGCAAGACAATGCCATCCTCTGCTACAGATGCTGTTGAAGCCATGGTCTTATTTGTGTGTGTTTTTGTGTGTGTGTGTGTGTGTGTGTGTGTGTGTGTGTGTGTGTGTGTGTGTATGTTTCTACCAATGAGGCATTTTCAAAACAATTGTTTCTACATGTTCAGCCCTGTAGGTGTCAAAAAAACCAGTGTAGCTGTATCCCAAAATGTCCACGACACATCTCCAGTTGGCAGCAAAACCTGGCTTTGACCATGTCATGTGGGTTTTGTGTGCATATTGGATATAAGAATGAAACTTGTACTCAGGTTCAAGGAAGGCACTAAGGCCAGACCATGTATGTCAGATGAGAGGTGCTATGTAGAGCTACAGGGCCTTGGTTTCCAGGGTAGTCTTGTGTTGGCCACTTTGCTGTGCTCTACTTCTGCCTTCTAGAATAGGAACATTTTCTGTGAATAATTATTCATTTGAGTTTGTCACTTGTTTTTCAGTTTGCTTTCAAAGTTAGTGGAGTGTTACAGTATACTTTGAACACAGGTTTTGAAGAAAAATATAACTATTAATATGTTGGCGATTCATAAAGATTGACTAATTAATTTTCACTGAGATGAACATGAGACCTTACAGACCAGAAGTAGAAGACTATGATCTGAAGTAATTTTTATGTAGCAAATTGATAATTGGTAAATCTGGTTTTTATATTGTTTTTATTATTTCAGGGGATTGTTTTAAAAATAAAGTTTATTTTCTTATATTATATTCTGATAATTTGCTCTCCCTCATCCACTCCAAGATCTTTTCTGCCTCCTAACCATTCCATTCTAAACATTGTTTTTCTCTCTCCAAAGAAAACAGACAACAAAACAGAATGGATAAACAAGTAAGGATGGAACAAAATGAACAATCTCACAACAACAACAACAACAAAAACAAAAAAAATACAGAAATAGTGTAAGAAATGTGCACATACACACACACACACACACACACAAACTTAACACAAAATTGAAAGCTATAATATACAAGCATAAAGCAGTAAAGTTTAAAAAAAAAACAATCTCCAACATACCATTAAATTCATTTTTTTGTTGGCATCTGCTGCTAGGAATGGCACCCACTCTTAAGGGTGGATTGTATACACACAGAAACTCCCTTGGAAAATAAAATGTTTCTTTTGTAAAATGTTGTTACCTGGAGACAGCTTATTGGGTACTTCTTCAACTCAGCGATGGAAAACTCTACTAGTAACAGCACAGAAAACATTGCTGCTGAGGGTAAATTTAACTCTGACTTCAGCTAAAAAATGGCCTAGAGATCATTCTAGTGATATTTTGGCAAACAACTATGGCTGCTTCCAGACCTGGTTAAAAAAAAATCTGCCTGAGGCTTAATTGAGAGGTATGGATTAACAACTTTGGCAGAGGCAGTTTTCACACAGCTAATATTAACTGTTTTGCCTGGTTATCAGTGGCCACAATTCTGCAGCTCTCTGCTGGAAAAGAGCAAATGAAACAAGGACACATTATTTTTTTAAATGTGCAGTTTGAAGAGAAAAGAGACAGTAGGGAGAATTAAGCAGCTAAATCCTACCTTTAAGGAAATAAACAGATTAAAGAAAAGCTTGATGCTAAATGGAATAAAGGGATCTTTTAACAGTATAACAGTACAACACTCAAACAAGCATCCATCTTGTGAAAAATAATTAAGGAAAAGCTTGATTCCCATGTATAGGTTCAGTCCTTTAATCCCAGTGCTTAGAAGTCAGAGGCAGTAAGATTCCAGAGTTCATTGCCAGCCTGGGCTACAGATCAAGATCCAGGGCAGCCACGCTCAGGTAGTGGGAAGCAGAAAACTGGTGAAAAATATATTTGAATAAGGAGGCACATGTTTTAGGTCCAGAAAGCAACAGGATTTAGCAGCTTCCCTCACTTGGCTCTGGTTAGAGTAAAGGATGTAAAAAAGGAGTTATGGAGATTAGCTGATCTCCCTCTGTGACTATGGAAAGAAACTGAAGCCAGGACTATGACAGGGGAATCCCTGCATGGAGACTAAGAGAGGCCATTATGTGAATCTGTGAGGTTGAAGCCTTGGAAATCCCATGATGTTGGAAATGCTAGGACTGTGGGATGTCTGCCAAGAAAATCTATAGACTGAGCATAGAACCAGCCCAAGTGAATGAAATGTGTTGCACTGAACAAAACTGAAAAGAGTTGAAGATCTGAAAATTGCTTTGATAATATTTGTGGAGATGCAGAATTTGGAGTTTGCCCCGTTGGTTTTTAGTCTTACTTTGGTCCAATACTTCTTCATTTTACATTCCTCTCTCCCTTTGGAATGGGAATCTGTACCCTTTACCATATACATTGGACACATATGGTCTGCTCTTCCTCTTGATCTTATAGGAGATTGCAGTTAAGAGATTGCATGGCTTTCAGAAGACACTTTGAAATTTGGACTTTAAAGAGCACTAATATTGTGATCACCTCTGGGATTTTGAATTTGAACTAAATGCATTTTACATTATGATATGACTACAAGCCAATGGGCAAATGGGGAATATAATGTTGTGCTTGAATAAAGATGTCCTCCCATAGGCCCATAAGCAGTGATATACTTAGGCATTGCGGCCTAGTTCATGAAAGTGTCAATGGGTGTAGGCTCTGATTTTCAGAAGCTTAGGGTACCTTTCTTATGGCTGTGTGTGAATACAGATGTAGAATTCTTGGCTCCTCTAGCACTATGCTTGCCTACATACTGCCAAGGTTCCCATCATGAAGACAATCAGCTATACCTTTGAACTGTAAATCAGCCTGTTTTCATTTATAAGAGTTTTTGTGGTCATGATGTTTCTTCCCAGCAATATAATCTTTAATAAGACAAGCTCTTACAATCTTTCTGGCTCCTCTTCAGTATAGTTTCCAGAGGTCTGAGTAGAAGGTTTAAATGGAGAACTGAGTATTCCAAGGCCCTGCACATTGTCCAGTTGTGGATCCTAATATTAGTTTCTGTATATTGCACAGGAAAGCTTACTGAATAAGAAATTGAACTATGGATATAGCAAGAGAATGTCCTCAAGAGTCATTCTAATTGCTACATTCCTTTAGCAAAACAATCATATTTGGTTATCATCTAGGCCCATGGCCTATCTAATCCCAGGTTCTTCACTACCAGGTCAATGCTTGGGATGGATTCCATCTCCTGGAGTAAGCCTTAAATCCAGTAAATAGTAGTTGGCTGCTTCTAAGATATTTATGACACTGTTCCATCAGTGTATCATGGAGGGATGTCCCTACTATAGATTACAGGGTAATAATTGGATTGGTGTTTACATTTCTCCTCTGGTAGCATGAAGAGTTCCTTTGAGTATCATGAACACTAATCAGTACTGGTAGAGGATTTAGGTAGGCACCAGCTCAACTTCTCCATTTTCATCAAGATATATAGGTGTTGTCTTCAGTAAAGAGGGCTTGTTTTCAGTTTATGGAGAGCCAGCAATAGTCCTGGCAATAAACTGAGTTGTTTATGTGTTTCCACAACTCACTTACATGTAACCTATTCCTGGCTCTGGAGTTTTGCTTGGTGATAAGAGGTATCAACTTGGTGTATTGTTATTTAGTGATTTCATTTTGATTTCTTTCATAAATGTGTATATTTTATGAAGCTTCTACTATAGTAACTTTCCATATGACCACTCAAATGGCACTTACATTTAGTAGTCTCTCCCCATATTCCCTCTCTTGTACTCTGTAGCCAGAGCCTCCTGGGTCCCCTGCAGTGTTTCACCCCCTTGTCAGACACTTCTGGGTCCCTTGCAGGGTTTGACACCTGCTGAGCCCTGCTGATGCATGTGGAAGCCTTTTGTTCCTAACAAAGGAACACCCTGGCCTGGTGCAATAGTCAATTGTTCCTGTCGTTTGTTTTTACTCGCTTTTGTTCTTCAGATTTAAGCTGGACTTCCTGCACTTCTCCTCAGTAAATTTAGGGCACATATTTGGTCTTTTATTACAGAAGCCTTAAGCCAGGGTTTCCCATTGTGCTTCCCAGATTTTTCCACCTGGTTCGGTGGAATAAAGCTTATTCGGTAAATAAAGCTACAGAATGGACATTCTTTCTTAATATGAATAACATATGTGTGTTTTTTAATCCCACAGGATTATGCGTGGTTCTTGGTGCTGTGTCAGTGTGTGCATCAACAAATGGAGGTCCCACTGAGATTGGGAAAGAGAAGGTCTCTTGACTGGTCGTCCCCAGAAGCGGGCTGGAGAAGAAGGAGCGACGTATTGATGTAAGATGGGCTAGAAAAGGCCTCAGTGACTTGGGCTACCATAAGTAAAACTTGTAATAAAAAAGGGACAAGGTAATGGTAAAGTATTTTTGTATACGTGTTCTTGTAAAATTATGTTTTAGTCTTCGGACGCTGACTAGAGAACGTTTGCACCCTAGACATGAGAGAAAATGGGGTTGGGAAAAACAGTCCTCCTGGACTCTCCACAAATACTTTAGAGAAAGAGAAAAACTTTTTCAGAGTTCTCCTAGGGACAGAGAGAAGGCAGGAGACATCCTACCTCTCTGCTGGCTGTTATTGGAGAAATTCTTATTACTGGTTCTGGGTTCCATAGGTAAGATATCTGGGTCCCTTGGTGGAACACCATCTAGTTTTTATCCTTCTATGTCTACTGTCTGTTCTTGATGCTCCAAGCTGTCCATGTCTGTCAGTTTATGTCTGTGGTCTTTGTTTCTTGTTGCTTAAATGTTTTATCACTTCATTTATAGTTATAATCATTAATTATGATTGTCAATTTGACTGGATTAGGAAATACCAAGGGCAGTAATGAGGCATACTTCTGCCTGTGCCTGTAAGAGAATTTCTAGATAGAATTAACTGAGAGCTAAGAATTCACTCTACATGTGATTGACACAATCACATGAACTGGAGTCTAGTATTAATTGACAGATACAAAGAAGAAAATGGAAGAATGTGGCATTCTCTGTTTGTAGGTCTCTGGATATGTTAGAAAGTAGCCTTAGGGCAGGAGGGTAGATTTGGCAACATCAGGGTGTCCAGGCTTCTCTGTTGCTAAGAAGCAGGCAACCGGAGGAAAGATGGTTTACATCTCAAATGGTCAGTTGTTGGACAGCCAGAATCAGTCCCCCTGGAGATTGTCTTTCACAACATCACAACAGATTTCTTTTGGGGAATAGCAGAATTTGTGTGTGTGTGTGTGTGTGTGTGTGTGTGTGTGTGTGTGTGTGTGTGTGTGTGTATGTGTGTGTCTGTGTGTCTGTGTGTTTTGTTTGTTTGGTTTTTTTCTTTTTTTTTTCAAAACTCTGCCTCAGCAAGATGTGAAGAAAAGAAGAGGCTACGGGAGCCCCTCTGATTCCAAATACAATGACAGAAGAGGGCCATCAGGAAACTCTCCCACGAAGAATGGGTCTGATCAGTCACCTTCGTGGCCCCATTCCTTCCCCAATGGCCAGTGGATCAGGAAGGTAAACGTCTGCTCTGAGAAGCAGACAACTAGACATACACCAGCGTAGAAGGGAACCATCAAAAGGTGAGGAGCAGCTCATGAGGAGAAGATGGTGTATGTCCAAACAAGGACTACTCTGTGTCCTCACAGAAGAATGAGGTCATGCTGGGAATTCCCTCTGCAGGATCTGGCCTGAATGATGTGCAGTTCTACAAATGTGTGTGCACGTCTCCTTATCTGTTTTGTATAAGTTACAAAAGTTAAAATAGATTTAAGAAGTAAATATTTTTCGGTTGCAAAACTTGATTCTTCATCTTTATATGATTATACCCAAAATCCTTGATCTGGAAGAAATAAAGGCAATGTAGTTAGGACTGGAGAAAAATAAAAAAAGAAATGTAGCCTTAGGCTCAATCCCTACTGCTATTTTTCCTTCTTTATTATCTCAAACCATGAACATTCTTTTATTCAATTACTCCTGGTCATTGTTTTCAGCTACAGAGTATTCATCTGCAGAGACAAAACTACTAACAACATAAGAAATATTTTCCTTCCATTTTTACTTGTAGTATTTATTAATTATTTTATAGTGCTTGGCATTGAACCTGTGGCCACATACAACACACTTAAATGGTCTTAGACTAATCTACACTTTTTTCTTTATTTTCCAAATTAATATTGATCTATGACAGCAGCAGACATATATGTTTCTTGATCAACCATTATTACTATATGGAACATGTTTTGCGGACAGAGAGGAGAGCAAGAAAGAAGCAAATGCATTACTTACTACAGCATTACATACCAATTGTCATTGGGTGAAATGCCTCAAAAAATGAGGCTTTGGAGCATATTGTTTGGTTAGTGAAGAGGCTTGAGAGCCATGGTAAAAAAAAAAATAAAAAAAATAAACACTTGGGAAACATGAAGTATAAGGTCTAGTGGCAAAAACGAGAAACTTGAGGCTCATAAAATGTAAATAACCTGTTAAAGATCACAGAGAGTCAATAACAGAGTCTCACAGGACAGCAGATTTTATACTGTTAAGTGATTGTCTGCCTGTTTCATATACATGAAATAACTGATATTTGTTGGTGAAGAAGGCATATATTGCTTACTCGGCAAATACTCATTAAGTTTCTCCCCTATCCAAGTAGAATTCTAGGCATTTAGGGGTAAAATAACTGAGATAACAGAAATATCCTCTATCTGGATTTCATCTTATATTAATCAGGGCAGAAGGAACATCAATAAATAAATGGGAAGAAAATGTCTACAATGATATCTACAGAGACTAGAAACTTAGGATAAAGCTCTATAAAGTAATAAAACAGACTTTACAGTTACATATGAAATTCAAGGTGAGAACTATATAACAAAGGATATCTAAGCCCAGAAATAAAAAATGGAACTTGCAAGAAGAATGAACTTAACTGCACTGGTGCAATGAATAGACACATCTTTGTACAAGACAGAGATAGAAGTGCGGCCATGTACAGTAGGTTTGTGGGAGAATGGACCAGTATAGTTTTCTTCAGTCAGAATTCTGCAGGTCATACAGAAAGACTCAAGGTTTTACTTTCAAGGCATAGGGAAAGATCTAATGCCCAATTTATTACTATCATTTAGAAAGTAGCATTTATTTGAAAGGCTTGAAAGTGGGGTATAGATTGTTATAAGAAAAGAAGTAAATATACTGTACTAGATCACTATGGGGAGATAGGAGGGTTGCCAGACAGGTTGCATTAGTGAAATTAACAATCTCGGTGTCTGAGTATATGTTCATAACTCAATGGGTAATGAAAATGAAGAAGTTCAAATTTTGAACTGAAATTTGCAAATGAAGGTGTCATTTTCTCACATAAAATAGATGGGTACATTAAAGCATTTGGATGGCTAAGAGGAATCAAAGGAGAACCTCTATGTCTAAAATTGGCAACAATACTTCTTGAAATATATTAGAACCAAATTTATAAGTAAACTAAAGTACAGGTGGATTGTGTGCTATTAACATTAGAAAAGTTAAACTCCAAGGCTGAATTCAATCATGGAGACTGAGAGGGATCCTGTAATACTCTGTTGGTTGCTAATGGAGTTCATATTCCCTATGTTCCTAGGAAATGTGAAGAAGATATGAGATGAAGTAAAGGACAACTTTGTTATCCACCATCTCAAGATACAGCATGTATTCCATTAACCATCACTAAAACACAGAAGAAGAGATCACAATGGGATGACATTCAATTAATAGAGTGCTTCTCTACAAGCACAAATTCCTGGGCTCATGTACTAGTGCCCAGGTGGTACTGACCTGAAATGCCAGTGGGAGGGAGAGTGGGATGTCATCCTCAGCTATTTGGCACTTTGAAGGATAAACTGGGACATGTGATACCACATTATCAAATAACAAGAATCCCCAGAAATTGTATGGTATAAGCTTGTAAGTAGTTGACACAAAAACTCAGATCAGGTTATTCCAAATTTGATGTTTTCTCCAGTTACTATTCCTGTATCTTAGTATTGGAAAATTAGATGTTTTTCTGTAGGCAAATTTGAGGAATAGTAAGTAACTTATTTAAGGTTTTATTCCTGTGACATGTTCTGAAAATCATTTAATCTCAATCGGGGACTTCTATCCCTTCTTTGTTCATCCAGTTCCCATGTAAAAGACACATAACTTTTGTATTTATAATAAGCCTTAGTCAGGACTGGAGTGTGGCAGATATCTACACTCTAAACTATTAAAATCTATTTACCAATTAATGATTCCAAAATAGTTTGGTATATTTTACCTGAGCTGCTCTTACCTTTTTAGCCAGCCCTCATGGCCATGCTTTTTTATTAATCCATGGCATCTTCCTTCTCCTTTCCATCACGCTCTCCTTGTAGTTCTCTTCAGACCCCAAACCTGGGAACCCCAGTTCCACTTATACTCCCTACACTGGGTAGGGCTTAAGCATGGGAACTTCAAAGCTGACCCCACATTGATACACTTTCTCCAAGAAGTCCATACCTACTCCAACAAGACCATACCTCATAACACTGCTACTCCCTTTGGGCCAAGCATCAAAACATGAGTCTATGGGGTGGGGAGCAAACCTATACAAACTACCACAGAGAGTGGACACATTCTACCGTCACAGTGAAAAAAGACTATCTTGTAGAAGGTCTTGATTTTAGTACTTGTGCAATAACCACTGGTCATTTAAATAGTGATCAAAACATCTTCTTAAATATGGCTAGATGCATATCAATTAAACTTACATAGGGCATTTGATTTCCACTAGCTATTATACCTTATATGTGATTTAGAATAGGTGTATAGTTTTCTTATGAATTCACTAACTTCTACTATGACTTTCTGCCTTAAAAAGAGTCTATTACCCAACATAAAGGGAACCAGTTGCCAAAAAAGAAAAAAAAAAAAAAAACAGAAATACACTGATGAGATTCATTGCTAGTCTCTGTTTACTTGTAAAGGTGTGTGTGTGTGTGTGTGTGTGTGTGTGTGTGTGTGTGTATGTGATTTCTATCTCATGGTGTTCATGAGGAGGCAAACTTGTGGGACTTAGTTCTTTCTTTTCTTCCTATGGGTCTCTGGTATCCAAATTAGGGTATCAGACTTGTCGGTCTATGCCTCTTTTCTTGCAGAGATGTCTCACTGAAACATAGATGTCTCTGTGTTTGCAGATTTATGATCAGTTGCTATAAACTTCTATTTACATCTCTAAAAAGAGACATATGGAGAGACTTTATAACACTAAATTTTAAGTGACTTACTATTGACTGAGACAATTCTAAAGGCCTTGAGCTGTTGTAAGACAGAACCTGAGTTTCTGTCCTTAATTTGCTGCATTTTTGAAGTTAGTCCACTTATAATATATATATATATATTTTTTTTTCCTAATTGGAAAAATATAAGATTTTATGTAGTAACACACACACACACACACACACACACACACATATCTGTACAGTACCACCTATATATATTTTATGTACTATCACGTATGTATATGTATATGTACATGAAATCTTATACTTTCTAATTAGGATAGAGGAACTTTTTTTTCCTTTTGAACTTGTCTGGTTCTATCCTTCAAGAAATCTTACCAGGAAACTCAGGAACTTTTTTTAAGTGAAACAGCCATGAGAGATCCATACATCCAAGATCTGAATGAATGACCTTAAACTCTGGAGATTTCTGAATACAGCAACCAAGACTTCTAGTTACTGGTATGTGAAATAGAGCCTGATTTAAAATTAACATTGATATTTTCTATTATAATAATTATGACAGTAATGTGTACTTTGGAAAAAATAATGTTTCTTTATGAAACTTTTGTGTCATTTTACTTTGTTCTTATTTATCTCAATTCTATTCTATTCTTTCCTCTATTTCCTTCTGTTCCTTTAAATATCCCCACAGTCTTACTTTGACTTCTATACAAACATCCCAAATATGCATACATATACTCATATGTACATTATAGTTATGTATAAATATAATGTTGATGCTACATATGAGTAAAGGCATGCAATATTTATCTTTCTGAGTCACCCTTCTTTTACCAAACTTAATATTATCTTCAGTCTGTCCATCTTTCTGAGAATGGCATAATTTTGTTCTGCGTGGGTAGATTGAACACACACACACACACACACACACACACACACACACACACACATATATATATATATATGATTTTCTTTATCTATTCATCTCCTTATCAGCACTTAAAGTGCATCCATATCTTGGCCGTAGCAAATAGTATGGGAGATTACATGGATGTGCAAGTATCTTCAATGGGCTTCATTAAATCTTTTAGGAATGGTCTCATAGTATACAACTTGAGGAAAGTTCTATTTAGTTTGTATTAGGAATATCCATACTAATTCCATAGTATATGCACCAATTTATATTCCCATCTTTATATTCCCTGGTCCTTGCTAGCATGTATTATTTTTTACAATAGCCACTCTGACAGGTATAAGTTAAATTTGCATTTTCTTGTTGCTAAGAGTGTTGAACATATTTTCAAACACTCACTGGCCATTAATGCTGCTTTTGACTCATGTGCTTATGCTTCTCTTTTTATTGTAGTGTTTATGACACAAGGATATCATAGTATAGTGAAAGAACATGGACTTCAGAATCATTTCTATCCTTATATATTGTTTGTGTATATGTGAACCTGGGCATGGTGGCATGACCTTGTATTTAGTAGGGGAAATATGAATGTAGACCCCTGGGACTTTGTGAGGCAGCTTAGCAGATTTTTTGAGGTCCAGGCCAGTGGAGAGAACTCATTCTATCACACCCAAGTTTGTTTAATGGTTCCACACACAAGTGTACACATACATGTACATATACAAGTAAAGTTTGCATTCGCATGCACACACACAATGCTATGAAACCAATGATCTGAATTTCTCCCATTGAGTTTAATTTTATAATTTCTATCACTTACCACCAGCTACATGCCAGAGATCTTATCTTTAAACATAGGTTTTAGGGTATATTCAAGGTCAAAACCATAGCATGTTTGATTCTCAGCTTGTCTTTATGCCTTGAACCATGCATAGCTATATTTGGGAGGGTAGCCCATATGAAACTTTCACACTTGAGTGCTAAATACAATAGTATATCTGAAACAGACTGTTGGGAGAATATAATGGGGAATTGTTGGGTCTCTTGAAAAATATGGGAGAGAACTTGGGTTTGGCTAGGATGTTCAATGCCCATGTGTTCCAGAGAGTACTTGGGGACTGCCCTGTAGAACCATCTTTCCAAGGCTTTGTTTATTTTGTTTTCCTTTGAGAAGAATGTTATTTGTAGAGTATTATGAGTTGAATGTTAGATGTTGTCCATAAGTGATATATCTGAATACTTGACTTCTCTGCTAGAGGGCTGATAGAGGTTGTACAAATCGGAGAAGGTAGAACCTCCTAAGACTAAGTTGCTGAGACTTGGGTATGGAGGAATACATAGTCTAGTCCTGATGCTGGCTTAAGTCCTTCCCTTTGGTTACCTGCTGTTTCCATCTGATCACCTATCTTCCCCATAAACTAATCTGCTTCCTACCTTTCCTGTCTTGACAGACCATGTCTCATTCACCAAGGATGAAGACTAACCCTTCTTCTGAAGGTCATTCTGCAAGATATTTTTTGTCACAGTGAGGAGAAAAGTAACTGATGTAGGAAAGTAGCTAACCAGGTAATTGATTCATCAGGGAGGCCACAGCTTCAATGTTGATTTTTCTGCCCTTTGCATTACCTGAACTGAGTGCTAGTTCCTTTCATATACTCACTGTTTCCTGCCTTCTTGACCTTTGTCCAAAGGCAGAATACTTGCTGATGTACAAGAAATGATTCAAGTTCACTCAGGGCAAGGTATATCATAACCCAGAGAAAAATGGCTGCTTCCTCCCATAGTGAAATGGGCTGCTGAGCACTGCAGATTGGCTACTTCTATTCCCTAAAAGTCTATTCTGTAGCAATGCCTTTGCTGTGCATAAAGCTGTGCCATGAAATACCAGAAAGACTGGGGAAATTCGAAAAATGCATGAGAGTTACAGGACTTATTTCCTGTATAGGACAACACCATGGAGTTTTCAGGACACAGCTTTTAGTTAGAGATAGATTGCATGTCACATTGGCTGATAGTTAAGGGTAGATATGGAGGGAAATAGCAAAGAAATAGTTAGAAAATAAGAGTGCCATGGTTCAGTCACCAACTGAATGAAAGAAACACAGTAGTACACCATGTATAGACTCTTCTCTCTCATCTTTCCTCTTCTTTCAGTGTTGCTGGATGAAGGTAACCAAGCAAATCCTATAGCATGGAGAGAGATCAAAGGACTTTCTTTGAGGATCCACAGTGTGCTGCCTAGAGGTTAAGTGATACAAAACGTGAATATTTCTCAGGAATTTGAAGAATTTAAGACATACTGATTTATTATGTGGCCCTGTCTGTTCTTCTCTCTCCATCTCTTTTTTTTCTTTCTTCTACACAATAAGGAAATCAATACAAATGCACACATTTTGTAAATATCCATTTTCTTTGATTAGTGGAGCTTTGCATAATATGTAAGAAACTGTGGTGTGCTTTGATTTCGGCAAGTGAGGTTTAAAAGGAGTTCAGATTCTCAGCTTTTCAGCACTAATTAAGATATGTGAGTAAATACATTTTTTGTGTATAACTGGAGTTGATTTAGAGAAAGTGCTTATCAGACAACTACACACAGTCACAGCCTCAAAACACATCTGCCATTTGTGACCATATGGGTGATTCTTTCCATTTTTCTCATCTTGCCTTCTCTACTCCCTCCCTTCAAATTCTGTTGTACAAAGCACAGAGGAAATGCTATGGCAAGAAGACATCTTCCACATCATCTTCTTACCAATTTAATCTAATTGAAAATGTTATTTGCAACAATTCATAATTTCTTGGCATCATGACTAGCAGTTAAAGGTAAACTATAAGCTCTAATGATCGCTTTCTCTCTCCCTTCTTTGTATCTCTTCCTCTCTGTCTCTGTGGCTCTGTCTTCCCTATCCCACTCTCTCATATGTGGATATATTATTAGTACTACCAACAAAAATTATTTACACTTTTCCTAGAGATATTATATATTCATAAGATTTCCAGTACTGAATGGGAAGCTATAATTAATATCCATTGCTTGGAAATGGACACACAGTTCCTCTCTATTGCCTGGGCTATAAATTGCCTCCACGTAGATACACAAGAGAATTCAAGGAGATCTTGAAAATAATCATACTGTTCTGGCAATGGTGCCTCAAGGAATTTATTGTGAGTATACAATCAATTATGTTCACAATCATCTATATACAAAATGTTCTTATACAGCAATCAACAGAGTTATATCTATATCTACATCGCGAAGGGAAACTGCTCATTGGAGGACTGGAGAATATGGAAGAGGACATACTGTTTTTGGTAAAAAACCAGTTATTGGTATGAATAAGTTGGTTCAGTGAAAAGGTTATTATATTCATGTATATATTTAGATATAGTATGTGTTTGAGCATATGTATGTGTGTCTACATGTGCATGTGGGTTTGAGAGACAGAGATACACACACAAACACACCCACACACACAGAGAGCGAGACAGAGAGATAGAGATAGAGATAGAGATAGAGATAGAGAGAGAGAGAGAGAGAGAGAGAGAGAGAGAGAGAGAGAGCGAGCGAGAGAGAGAAGACCTGTACATACAGGAGTCCTACAGAATTTGTCTGAAGTCCAAAGGATGACTTATGGGAATTTATTCTTTCCTTCCAGCATATGTATCTTGGAAATTAAACTTAGGTTTGCAGATTAGGCAGCAAATCACTGAACCTGCTGAAATGTTCTAGCAGTAGAAGCATACACACACACACACACAAGCGCAGACACACACACACAAACACAGACACACACACACACACATACAAACACAGAAACACACACATACAGACACACACGCATGCACACACACACACACACACACACACACACACACACACACACACACACACAGTTAAACTGTGCCTGCTTTATAATCGGAACAAAGATGCTTCTATTAGACACAAGAAGTTTACAGATTAAAAGTCCATTTCTGGAAATAATTTCCTCATTTTGGAGTTGCTGCCTGGCAAATTTCTTTTGATAAACAAATATTATAGACTATTACTAATCTTACTGGTTATCAGACAAAATTCATGGGAAGACTCAATTGGAAAAGAACAATTTCATTAGTGTTATGATCTGTGAACCCTGCAAGGTACACAGCAGACTGGCAAGACAGGGCCACTAGTCCAACACTGGCAAGAACATCACATGAAAAATCAACCACATTCTGATAGATTTTAATCTCTCTCTACAAGATCAAATTTATACTGGGGACCACTCATGAGCCAAGAGACTATGACTAACTAGGCCAGTCATAGGTCCTGGTAGAGAACCTACTACAATGATTCTAGTAAATGAACATAGTATCAAACTGACTTATAACAGCTTATGTTATTCCCAAGGATTAATGTATCTCTTAGATCAGAAAAAAACTTATATTTTCAGTGGATGATGACTAGCAGAGAGAAACCTAACTAGTCAAGGTTTATAGGGCCTGAGCAATGTTAAGTGTTAAGTGAAACATCATTACCTTGACCTTTCCTCCCAATCCTCAGGGATTACTATTGTAGAAGAGGAGGCCTAGAGATTGTAAGAGTCAAAGACTGAGTGAATAAAAGAAAAATACCATCTGGATATAACAGAACAGATAAACGCATGAACATAGGTTATGTTAGCATGCCCAAGATCTGTTTGAGCTCAATACATATGAAAGTATCAACCTGGAGAAGGTAGGTAGACATAAATGAAGTCCCACTCCTACCTGAGGAGCTGTTTCAAGTTGATAGCTGCTAGAAAAAAGGAATTTTCTTAAAGTGTGTGGCCACTGAAAATCACCTGTGGTCATGTATCTATGAATATATGGATAGGATAAACTGGATCTGATGGGTAGGAAAGAAAAAAGACACAAAGTTCGTTGGGTAATTGGGTGAGCATCTGGAAGGAATTCGGGAAAAGGAAATAGACAAGGCAAAACTCATTGTGTGGAATTCTCCAATTAATAAGGGAATAATAAGAAAAAGGAAATCTGATTTTAGGTTATTTCTCATGATAGCATCAGTTTTGTTCCTTGTTTACTGAAGGAAGCTCTGAGCAGAGACACTGCTACTGGATACCTGAGATATACCTGGCAAAGACCAAGCATTCCAGACTGTGTTTGTCTTCCATCTGCCTTCTCAGATCTTTGTGAAAATTTAATTTAATTTAATTTCTTTTTTCTCATATATTGGATTTTTTCTTTCATCTTTTTGATTGGATATTTTACTTGTTTACGTTTCAAACATTGCCCCTTTCCTGGTTTCCCATCCAGAATCCCCCTATCCTATCTTCCCCCTGAGTCTATGAGGGTGCTCCCCATGTAACCATCCACTTCTGTCTCCCCACTCTGTCATTCCCTAATACTAGGGCATGGAGCCTTCTCCTTCCATTGATGTCTCACAAGGCCATCCTCTGTAACATACACAACTGGAGCCATGGGTCCCTCCATGTTTTCTTTCTGGATGGTGGTTCAGTACATGGAAGCTCTGGACAATGTACTTGTTTGATATTGTTATTTTTCCTATGGGTTACAAAACCCTTGAGCTCCTTCAGTCCTTTTTCAAACTCCTCCACTGGGGACCACATGCTCAGTCTAATGGGTGGCAGTGAGCATCTGTTTCTTTATGTGTCAGGCTCTGGTAAAGCCTCTCAGGAGAAAGCTCTACCAGAGTCCTTTCAGCAAGCAATTCTTGGCATCTTCAGTAGTGTATGGGTTTGCTGTCTCTATATGGGATTGTTTGCAAGGTGGGACAGTCTCTGGATGTCCTTTCCATCAGTCTGTGCTCAACACTTTGTGCTCAAAATTGACCTCAATAGATACAAAAAGATTGAAATAATCTAATGCATTTTATCAGATCACCATAGACTAAGGCTCCTCTTCAACAATAAGAAAAACAAAAGTAAGCCCACATACACATGGAAGCTAAACAACACTCTACTCAATGATAACTTGGCTGAGGAAGAAATAAAGAAAAAATAAATAAAGACTCTTTAGAATTTAATGAACATGAAGGAAAAACATAACCAAACTTATGGGACACAATGTATGAGTGCCAAGAGGAAAACTCATAGTTCTGAGTGCCTCCAAAAAGAAACTGGAGAGAACATCCACTAACAGCTTGACAGCACATCTGAAAGCACTAACAAAGAGAAACAAATACACCCAAGAGTACAGGGTAGGAAATCATCAAATTCAGGGCTGAAATCAGCCAAGGAGAAACAAAAAGAATTATATAAAGAATCAACAAACCAGGAGCTAGTTCTTTGAGAAAATCAAAAAGATAGATAAACCCTTAACCACCCTAACTAGAGGACAGAGACAATAGTATCCAAATTAACAAAATCAGAAATGAAAAGAGAGATAGCAATAGAAACTGAAGAAATTAAAAAAAATCATCAGATCCTACTACAAAAGTCTGTAATTAATAAAACTGGAAAATCTGGAGAAAATGAACACTTTTCTAGACAAATATCAGGTACCAAAGTTAAATCAGGATCAGATAAACCATCTAAACAATTCCATAACTCCTAAAGAAATAGAAGCAGTTATTAAAAGTCTCCCAAGCAGAAAAAGCCCAGGACCAGATGGGTTTAGTGCAGAAATCTATCAGAATGTCATAGAAGAACTAATACCAATATTGTACAAACTATTCCACAAAATAGAAACAGGAGTACTGCCCTGAAGCCGCAATTATGCTCCTAAGTAAACCACACAAAGATCCAACAAAGAAAGAGAACTTCAGACCAACCTCACTTATGAAAATCAATGCAAAAATTCTTGCAAACTCAATCTAAGAATGCATCAAAGTGATCATCTATCATGATCAAATAGGCTTCATCCCAGGGATGTTGGAATAGTTCAGTATAGGAAGTGAATTTCAACTGTAAAAACTAAGCAAAGTGGTACAAGTCAGGTAAGGAGATCTCATTCCCAATGTGAACCGCACAAATCTATGGTCTTCCTATGCAAACCTACATCCAGAGAACATAAGACAATTGAGTTAGGAAAACAATGAATCTACTCAAAGTTTTGACAGGGACTGTAGAAGGAAACTGCTTCATAACTAAAAGAGTCACTCTGCCAGAGGACCAGAGTGATGTCTCTAAGCACCCAGGTGGAGTGGCTTTAAAAAGACTTTGATTTCAGTGAGATGGGGGTGGGAGGTACAAAATATCTAACTTCCAAGGGCACTGTGTGTGTGTGTGTGTGTGTGTGTGTGTGTGTGTGTGTGTGTTACACAAAATAATTCATTGGAATGGCATAACAAAAGTCATATGATTGTTAAAGTCCATTAGGGTATCCCAAATGTCAGAATAGATAAACCTCTTCACAGGAATTCAAGTATTTGAAAAAAAAATTACTAGGCAATGAAAAGAAAGGAGGGCAGTTCCTAAAGATAGATATTCTTAGAAGGGCTTACAGTGGCAAATGTATTCAGCTTAATCAACAGGGGACAGAGAAATAAACAAGCAAACACTTACACTGACCCTTGTAAGGCATTTTGTGGGAGCTGAGATTCAAAGAAAGGAATGCAGAGAGGAAGCACTGATTTCTTTAGACTGGTAAGCCATTCTCAATTTAATAGGAGTTCTGGAATTGATTTCACAGTGATTATCTTGATTCATCAAAACAAAAAGGTCCAATTTTCTGTTCTGAATGCTGTGTTTATGAAGGCAAGGAGGCATGTAATCCATCAGAGAAAGATTCCCATTTCAAATAGTTAAATTCTCTTTGAAAACATTGTTAGTCTTTAAAGGGGATAAATGACAGTTATGTAGAAAATTCATTGAAGTGGAACAATACCTTCCACTGTACATTCTAGATTAGTAAAAAAGTGCAGTGTATTGAGTTATGTGTCTATCTTTCATGCTTTACTGACAGTGCGGTCTACAGCCTCTCAAAACCTACAAATGCTAAGCCCTAGAACACTGAATGATGCGATAGAATGTGATTGATACTCTATTAGATACTTGATACTTTTGTACCTGTATAAATTAATATTTACAGATATAAAGAGCTTTATATGGGCTTAGTGTCCCAAATGGTCAATCTCAGCCCTTGGGTGTAATAAGTGTTTAGACCTCTGTGAGTACAAGGATAGCCTGTTCTATGGTACTCATGTCACCCAGGCCAGCCAGAGTGACATAGAGAAAGATCTACCCAAATGTTACTTTTCCCCTCTGTTTCCTGGTCCTCTAAGGTATGAGCAGATAATTGTTTTATTCTGTTGTTGCCTCAGACCATACTGATTTTGCTGCCTGTCCTGATAGGCTTCAAACTATGATTGAAAGGAAATTCCACTTCTAGATGGTTTGTTAGATTGTACATCACAAAAGCAAGAAATTTAAGTAACACATATTTAATAATCAGTCATTCAATCACTACAAATATCAGTTTCAGAAAAATCTAAAATGATTTAATATATTTTTATTTTTTCATAAATGAAACTTTAGGTAGAGTACTCATAGGTAGAGTACTTTCCAAACATACACCAAAGTCCTGACTTTCATGGTCAGGATTACAGAAAAAAAGCAAACATGTGGAGCACATTTTAATTTGCAGAACTCCAGAGGTAGAGGCAAGGTAGTCAGGAGTTCAAAGCCAATCTCAGCTACATAGGATGTTCAAAGCACACTGAGTAATTCATTAAAAGTAAATATTTATATTATTTGGAATTATTATGTAGGGTGTCATTTCCCTAATTTCTTTCTCGGCTTGTTTCTCTTTTGTGTAGAGGAAGGCTACTAATTTATTTGAGTTAATTTTATACCCAGCCACTTTGCTGAAGGTGTTTATCTTGTTTAGTAGTTCTCTGGTGGAACTTTGGGGATCACTTAAATATACTATCATATCATCTGCAAATAGTGATATTTTGACTTTTTCCTTTCCAACCTGTATCCCTTTAATCTCCTTTTGTTCTCTGATTGCTCTGGCTAGAACTTTGAGAACTATATTGAATAAGTAGGGAAAGAGTGGGCAGCCTTGTCTAGTCCCTGATTTAGTAGGATTGCTTCAAGTTTCTTTCAATTTAAATTAATATTAGCTACTTATTTCCTGCATATGACTTTTACTATGTTTAGGTATGGGCCTTGAATTCCTGTTCTTTCCAGGATTTTTATCATGAAGGGGTGTTGAATTTTGTCAAATGCTTTCTCAGGATTTAATGAAATGATCATGTGGTTTTCAATGCAATCCCCATCAAAATACCAATCCAATTCTTCAGAGAATTAGAGAGAAAAATTTGAAAATACATCTGGAATAACAAAAAACCCAGGATAGCTAAAACTATCCTCAACAATATAAAGACTTCCAGGGGAATCACTATCCCTGAACTCAAGCAGTATTACAGAGCAATCGTGATAAAAACTGTATGGTATTGCTACAGAGATAGGCAGATAGACAAGTGGAATAGAATTGAAGACCCAGAAATGAACCCACACAACTATTGTCACTTGATTTTGGACAAAGGAGCCAAAACCATCCAATGGAAAAAAAATAGCATTTTCAGCAAATGGTGCTGGTTCAACTGGTGGTCAGCATTTAGAAGAATGCAGATTGATCTATCCTTATCATCCTGTACAAGCTTAAGTCCAAGTGGATCAAGGACCTCCATATCAAACAAGATACACTCAAACTAATAGAAGAAAAAGTGGGGAAGAGTCTCGAACACATGGGCACTGAAGAAAATGTCCTGAACAAAACACCAGTGGCTTATGCTCTAAGATCAAGAATTGAAAAATGGGATCTCATAAAAGTACAAAGCTTCTGTAAGGCAAACGACATCATGGAGCATCCATCCTCCTTACATGTTGGAGCATTTGTCAGGTATATGCCCAAGAGTGCTATAGCTGGGTCTTCAGGTAGAACAATTTCCAGTTTTCTCAGGAACTGCTAGATTGATTTCCAATCAATCTTGGAATTTATTGAAATTGCAGTCCCACCAGCAATGGAGGAATGTTCACATCTTCTCTTGCATCTGCTGTCACAAGAGTTTTTGATTTTAACAATTCTGATTGGTGTGAGGTGGAATCTCAGATTCATTTTGATTTACATTTCTCTGATGACTAAGGATGTTGAACATTTCAAATGCTTCTCACCCATTTGGGATTCCTTAGTTGAGAATTCTTTGATTAGCTCTGAACCCCATTTTAAATAGGGTTATTTAGTCCTCTGGAGTCAAACTTTCTGAGTTCTTTGTATAGTTTGGATATTAGCCCTCTACCAGATGTAGGAGTGGTAAAGATCTCTTTCCAGTTGCTATGATAAAACACCATTACTGAAAGAAACTTGAGAAGAAAAGCTTACAATTTGCAACTGACACTCTGTTATTTAGAGAAGTCAGGGCAGGAATCTGGGATCCAGAACTGAAGCAGAAGAACATAAGGAACACTGCTTTTGATCTTGTTCCTTAATGGAAATATATATATATATATATATATATATATATTAAACATACTTCAAGACTACCTGCCCAGTAGTAATATTACATATAATTGACTGGGCCTCCCACAACAGTCATTTGTAGACATATCTTTTAAAATGAGGTCCCCACTTCTAAACTGATTCTAGCTACTGCCAGAAAAAAGTAAAGCCAGAGCATTGGGTCATAGGTTTCAATACTCCATGAAGAAAGAAAGGACCTTACCTAGTGTGTTAAGAAGGCGGGATCTCCTACAGTGGTATTTCAACTCCTGTTCACAGTATTCAGAGCCATCAATCAGAGCTTCCAGCTGCTCCATACTGCCACCGTAGTTTAAGGTCATGGAATAGGGCTTCTCAGGGCTGGAACCCTGTACACGAGTCAGCTCTGTGTTGTTGTGCTGAACCGTCATCCAGATCTTGTCCTCTGCACAGAAAACAATGGAAAGCAGGTTGGAGAGGTGGTTCAGCAGTTAAGAGTCTACATCTCTTCCAGAGGTCTAAATCACATGGCACAATAATACCTATAGTTCCAGGTCCAGGGCAATCCATTAACCTCTCTGGCCTCTAAGGCAACTGAACACACAAGTGTACAGACCAACATACAGATACACAGTTATAAAAACGAATACATCGTAAAGTTGAAGATATTCTGTGGAGTATCTTGGACACTTCTTATAACTTGAGGGAAAACATTTACTGCAACTTGATATGCAGTTTAATTCTGAACATCCTCACAAATAAAGCAGGGGAGGAAACAGGAAGACTTGAAAAGCATTTGCCACCTGCGAATCTTGCCCACATCATTACATTATTCTTCATAGAGTCCAAGAGCAGAAAAGGAACTGAGCAGAGAAATCATGTGGTTTCTTCCCTCTTCCACCCTCTTAGTTTTATAAATGGGGAAACAAAGGCCCATAAAGAAAAGCAATAAGCCACAGCATTTCTATTACAGAGCACTGGAAAACATGCTGAAGGCCACTGTTATTATTAACTGTAAGTAGCAAGATTAGGTTCATCAACATGATTTAGCTCCAAATAAAAGGAAAGAGCGGATGACTTGGATGTTCGGTATTAATTCTTTTCATAAATTCCTTTTGAAACCTGGAAAAAATTATTACCTCTCCTTACACTTCTGTCTCAGTATATTAGAGAAGGAAGAAGTGATTTGGTTTGGTTTTATTTATTTCCTTAAGATTTTCCGACTTAGGAGTAGTTCTAATATCACCCAATTAAATTATGCTCAATGACTGTGAATCATCCTGGGAATAGTTTACCAACCAATTAATTAATACCCACCATGTTCCCAGCAAAACATGTGCTTTGCTATTTTAAAATATTACCATACTTCAGTGAAGAAACTAATTCTATTAAGTGTTAAGTCCTAAAATAAAAGGATAGAAATTCATACTACAAAGGTTGTTAAAAAATATTCACCTGAGACTCCAAAAATTTTAATATCTGTCTTAGTTATGCCTTATTTTGCTTTGAGAAAAGTCCATAACCAAACAGCAAGATGGAGGGAAAGGGTTGATTTTGCTTACAGGTCTATACCACTGTTCATAATCAAGGGAAGTCAGGACAGGAATTCAAACAAGGCTGGAACTTGTAGGCAGATGTTAATAAAAAGGCCATGGAGAATTTTTGAATAGTGGCTTAACCCCCATGACTTCCTCAATCTGCTTTCTTATGGAAACCACCACCAGACTAAGGATGCCCCACTCATCATGGACTTCCCCATAGCAATTACTAATTAAGAAAACATTCTACAGACTTGCCAAGAATGCAATAATATAAAGGCATTTTCTCAATTATATTGAGCATCCCTCCCCTCTGAGGACACTAGCTTGTATCAAGTTTGTATGAAATTAGTCAGTACAATGTCAACATGGACAAATGTAATAAAATTTTAAAAAGAGTTATCTTTCAGTAAATGAGATGAGGAATAAAAATGGACAGCTTTGAAATGATTGTGATATTCATGGGAATATTTTATTTCTAAAGTATTATTGCTGGAGCGATGTTATTGCCCCAGTGTTAGAAGATATTTCCAACATTACATATTAATTTTACAGGTATCACAGGTCCAATCACAAACCAAAGAGTAATAACCAAGGGAAAAGGTTATTCTATTCATCATATATCCAGCATTTTCTTTCATCTACTAAATTTCTGTGACCTATTATCTATATATCTATGTACTTATCTATCATCTATGTATCTATCTATCTATCTATCTGTCTATCTATCTATCTATCAAACACATACCTGTCATTTAATCATCTATTAGAAGTTAACTTATATTCATTTTCCATGTATCTAACCTGGTTCTAAAGGTAGTTCATGCATCATTACTCAATCAGTGTTTTGATATTTCTTCTTATATAGATGTAGATTTCTCAAATTTGTATATTTCTTCATGTGATTTCATTTTATCACTTTAATGCTATCATATTCTATCTTTGGTGAGATGGAATAGGAAGCTGTATCACAGGCTGTTATGTTCATTTTAAGTATGCACATGTTCCCCATTCTGTCTTTAGATCTTGAACAGGAAGTACTTTCTAATAATTCAGTTTAGTATTCAGTGCTTTTTGGTGCCATGTTCAGCAATGCACAATGTTCAGAAGATATAAAAGAACAATACAGTGCTCCAAATTGCTCCTCTGAGCTCAGTCAATAGGCTTCAAAGCCTAGCTATCAGCATGGATTTAGGAAAAAGCAGAGAGATAAGGACTTAAAGCCCATGCTCACATCTGGTTTTCCTTGTGGGATATTCAAATTAGTGAAATTCATTTTATATAGTTCTGTATCGATACAAACAAGGTGAACTTGATGCCTAGTTGGTTCATCTGTGCAGTACCTCATAAATCAAAATGGATCTGTGAATCTGTACATTCAAGATGGTTGATTTTATCAATGTAGTAGTGAACATTTCTCTGTATGTTTTAGTATCAGAGTGTGTGAGAGCTAATTGTCATTGTCAACATAACAGAAACAATAATCATATCAAAGATAGATTTTTGGGCATGCCTGTACTATAGTATCTAGATTTATTAGGTTTATTTTGGAGAGAAATTCCATTGTAAAAGAAGCAGCACAATTCCATAGGATAGAATCCTTGACAGAACAAAAACAAAGCAGCGATCTAAGCAATAACATACATTCCTCTCTGCCTGCTTCCTTACTACCAATGCAATGGGACCAGGTTCCTCAGTCTCTCAGTGCCATGCTTTCCCAATGATGGACTATACCTTTCATCTCTCAGCCAAATAAATGTTTCATTCCTAAAGTTGTTTTGGTTAGATATCACAATCAGAAGTAAGAAAATGAATAAAACAGCACAGCTCCTTAGCACTTTTTTGTATCAGGGTCCTGACAAAATCATTACTGCAAAGTCCCATGTCATCAGTGAAATTCATATCTTTCAGATTATGCCTACAATACTATCATAATTTTTAATGATATATCATAAAGGGCACATAACAGGCTGCATAATATTCAAATGAGTAACTAATATACTTATATATTACATTTACATCACACACGTGTACAATTGGCACCAATAGGCTGCATGCATTCTGTGGATGTTGGGAATAAGATCGAGATCGTTGCCACATCAGATGTCAAAAGGTTGAGAACTCCTGCATTAGAACTTTGTACAACATTTGAAAGTGAACCTGAATGCTATTCCTTAGAGTAGGGGGTTGGAATCTTCTTCATTGGACAAGCTTACCAAGGTTCTTATAGCTTCATTGTTGCTAGCAGGACAGATTATTCACACCATCCCCACTCTTCATTCCTAGTGCCCACCCCACTGTAATACCCTCATGCCTCTTTCTGTTGCTTTCTCCTGTGTATCTACAAATTCTTCAACCGAGTTTTTGATGACAGACTCAGAGACCTGAAACATTTTGGTGATTTTACTTGTTTTACCAAGTTGAGTTTCTTCCATCACTTTGACTGTCTACCCTCACTCAATCCCATGATTAGAGATACAGCTTCTTCATTATTACTGTTCTAGTAGGAGTCTTTATTGACTTACCCAAGACCACATGGCTTTGCTTATCAGAGTGTGGAATGGGTATGCATGGTAGTAGATGCTTTAGTTCCAGAACTGGGGTAGGTGGAGGGCAAGGATAGGTAGATCCCTAGAGATCACTGGCCTGAACTGTCAATATAGCAAATGTAGTCAGTTCCAAGTTGGTGAGTAACATCAAAAAAAAAAATGGATTGAAGAATGGCACCCAAATTTGTCTTCTAGCTTCCACATGTATACACACAGATTGAATACACACATGTACCCACATACCAACAAACAGCCATCCATACATAAAAAAAATAAAGCAATAGTCATACAATTAAATCATTAATATATTCACTTGCATATGATATCATTCAGTCCAGTGACTTGGAATAAGAAAGAGGAATTTCTGTGTCTAGATCTACACCAGTGATCCCTCTATGTGTTATAAGGTTCTAAAGCATTATTCACAGATGTCACCATATAATATTATGTGAACTGGAAAAACATTCAGCTGTTTTCTGACAGGGTTCCAAGATATTCTAGCATATTCGAAATATTATGTCTTGTATTCAAGGATATGTTGAGTTATTACATGTCCAGTTACAAACACATGACAGAATATATTCTTCAGCTTTTCTAAAAGTTTGATAGCATTTGAGAAGATTGTTAATGGTAGTTTGGGCCTCATAGTCTTCATATTACTTGGTAGAACACCTTGGGTAGATTAAAAGATATGGCATTGGTGGAGGTATGTCACATGGGTAGGCTATGAAGCTTATAGTGTCTCCCACCATCCTGAGTGAGCTTCCTGACTTATGATGGCAGTTTTGAGATATGAAATCTTAGATGTCCCTATTGCTATGACTGCTATGTCTTTAATCCTCAAAACCTATAAACTCAATTAATTGCTTTATTTCGTAAGTTGCCTTGGTCATGTTGGTTAGCACAGCAACAGAAAAGTAATTGATGCTAAAATAAATTGGGAACAGGAAATAGAATATTGTTTTGAAATGCCTTGCTGTGCTTTTTTGGAGGAATATGAAGACATGAAATTTTGAACTAGAAAATAATTGAATGGTGAATGGAACATCCTAGTGGGAGTTTGGAAGATTGTACGTGCTAAGTCCCATGTAGAGTATGGAGGCTCATCTCAATAAGTTTCAGAGGGATACACATTATTCTTGTGATATTTTGGCAAAGGGAACATTCATGGGAGTAACAAAGTTATAGTTATGAAGTAACAATGCAAATAATTTTATGATTAAGATTACCACAACACTCAGGGTTGCAGCATAGGAATGATAAGAACCGCTGGTCTAAGGAGTTTTCTGTTCTTAAAAGGCAACAATAAAGAAAGGCATGTCAAATGTTATTCAATGAGATCAGGCTCTATCACAAGTAGCAAGGGTAACTTAGTACTATCATCTGTGTATTTCTTATTTTAGTGTTATGAAGGATACAGAAGCAAAGGTATTGTGAATACTTCTTTCTTTACTAAAGAGAACTATTGAGATGAAAGTGTTATATAGAAGTTCATTCATAAAATAGCTGAGAGGGAAGATGCCACAGAGGCCATTCTTAAAGCCACAAAATAAGGACTAGATTAAGATGAGTATTTCAAAATATTAGAGGTGCTAGAACAATGGAATATTTTCCCAAGAGAGCTGAACATAGGCAGTAGAATCTGATGAAAACAGAGCTTCATGTTGCCATAGCAAAGCTAAAATTGTAATCAAACTTGTGACTGTAGGATTTGGAGTTTGTCCTGTTAGGTTTCTGCCATGGTCTAGTTCAATATTCATTATTTTCCCACCCCTTCCTTTTAAAATCATAATATATACTCTGTGCCATTGTATGTATTATATTTTTATTTTTAGTTTTTACTTTACAGGGAGTGGGTATTAATTAAGAAATTGCCTTCAGACTCAGAAGAGATTGTAGAAGTTTGAATATGCTTGGCCCATAGGAAGTGGTATTAGTTGGAGTAGTGATCTTATTGGCATAAGTGTGGCCTTATTGGAGGAATTGTATAACTGTGGAGATAGGCTCTGAAGCTCAGCCCAGTGCAGAACAGTCAGACTTTCTTGGTTGCAGTCAGATCAAGATATAGGAATCTCAACTGCTTCTCCAGCACCATGTCTATGTAGATGCTGTCATACTTCCTGTTATGATGATAATGGATTAAGATACTGAAACTATAAGCTAATTCCAATAAAACACTGTCCCTTAAAGAAGTATTTTTGGTAATGGTATCTTGTCAAAGCAATGGAAACCCAATGGCAGAAGTTGTTACCAGTTGGTATTGCTATAATAAGTCTGACCATGTGTTTGTTTAGAGGAATGTGAATTTGTTGACTTTGGATTAGGGAAGCAGTGGAGTGCTTTAAATGGGGCTTAATGGACCATCCTGGTAGGAATGTGGAAAACATTCGTCCTGAGGATGATTTGAATCATGCAGAACTGGCTATAATTGCTCCAGAGGAGAGGAACTTTAGCATTAGTATGTTGCCTGGAGATGGTAGTTATGATGTGCTGGGTAAGCATGTAGCTGGTTTTGATTGAGGATAAGGCTAAGTTGAAGAGGATCAGATGTGTTGGATTATCAAATAAAGCCTCAGAAATGTTCAATATAGACTTTGTCCTCTGGCTTACTCTTGTGAAGGAGGTTTTCTTCGAGCATAGCAAGCTTATCAAGTAAAAAAATAGAAAATGTGTGCTTCAAGTATTAAAAGGTCATCAGGCTCACAATTCTGTGTGCCCAGATCCCATGGGAGAAAGAGATGGATTCTCAGAAGTGTGAACAATTCTGAGAGTTCAGGGGACACCACCACTTATGCTCAAATTCCTGGCCCAAGAGGAGCCTGCCTAGAGCTTCTGGGACACAGGAAACTAGGAGAAGTCAGGGACAGGATCCTTCTGGTTTCCACCTGCCCCATAGCTGATCTGGCTCCACAGCTCTATGTAAACAGATCCCATGGGGAAAGAACAGACTCTCAGAAGTGTGGAAAACACTGATAGCACAGGGGAGACCACTACTTCTACTCCCATTCCTGGCCCAAGACGAACCCACCTGGAGACCTCAGGAAACAGGAATGCAGGAAAGTCTGGGAGAAAATAATTCCAGTTTACACCTGTACATGGAGATGACCCTGTGACACAGTTCTCTGTACCCAGATCTCACTGGGAGAAAGTCAGTCTCTAGGAGTGCTGACACACAAGTTTACAGGAGAATCAAGACACTCAGAGACAGCAAGACCAGGTAACTCCAGAGGTAACCAGATGGGCAGAGGAAAGCACAGGAGCCTAAGCAACAGAAACCAAGACTGTTTGGTATCATCAGAGCCCAGATCTGCCAGCAAAGAAATACTGGATTTCAAATCACACCTGAAAAGCAAGATTTGGACTTAAAAACAAATCTCATTTACGATTACAGAGGACTTTAAGAAGGACATCAATAACTCCCTTAAAATTACAGGACAACACAAGTACATAAGTAGAAGCTCTTAAATAGGAATCACAGAATTCCCTTAAAGTAGTACAGAAAGACAGACCTAATAGGTGAAGGAATTGAACAAAACAATCCAGGATCTAAAAATGCAAATTGAAACAATAAGGAAATCACAAAGCGAGACAACCCTGAAGGGAAAAAAAACTCTGAAAGCAATCAGCAGTCATAGACACAAGCATCAACAACAGAATACAACAGATAGAAGAAAGAATCTTAGGGGCCAAAGATACCACAGAAAACATTAATACAACTGTCAAAGAAAATGTAAAATGCAAAACACTTTTAATCCAAAATATCCAGGAAACTGGAGAGAGCATAAACTAACAGCATGACAGCACACACAAAAGCTAGAACAAAAAGAAGCAAATATACCCAAGAGGAGTAGGCAGCTAGAGATAATCAAACTCACGACTGAAATCAACCAAGTAAGAATGACTAATATTTCTACTTGTTTGTTATAACACCAAAACCTGCCTTAATGAGATGAAGGGATGTCTTAGTGGGTCAGTTCCTAGCTACTCAAGTATGAGAATTTGAGTTTGGGGAACCGCAACTGTGTGAAAGAACTAGATGCTGTAGTATGTGCTTCTATTTCCATCACAGTGGAAGAGAAAACAGCTGATTCCCAGGGGTCTCCTACTAGCTAAGCTAGCCAAATCCATGAACTCCAGGCTTTTGAGTGACTTTGTGACATAAAACTTGAGAAATAACATTTGATATTATCCTCTGACTTACACACATTCTTGCACACATGAACACATGTACAAACACACACACACACACACACACACAAAACATCAAAAGGAAATAAGATATTGCAGAAAGAGCATGTTAATTAGTCATCACAGGATGGTCTATAGTATTCTCACTCTGTTCTTCTCTGTTGTAAAACTGTTTCTTTTAACTGTTCCAGTTGGTTCCACACAACCTGTTTCTAGATATTCTACTTGGTTTCTTTGGCTATCATTTCAGAAGCTGTAAATTGTTTATATACAGAACTGTAATTTAATATTCCTTCAGATTTTTCTCCAATTAAATCTGATTGGTATTATTATTAAGGAAAGAAAGATAAGAAATAACTCTGAGTATAAAAGTTATATTCTGCAAACATATTTGTCTCCTTGCTGAGAAGAAGAAAAAAAACACTGTATTTTTCTGTAACAATGCTTGAAAGGAATAGAAATCTACAGGTTTTCAATATCCTGCTTAACTGAACTGAAATCACTGTAGTGGGGTACGTATATTCTTTCAATCAGTTTGACAATTTACTTATACTTTAATTACAATGAAATATATCTATATTAAGTTCTCAGTGGTCACTTTTGCTGCAGTTATACATGTTGACAAATTGAATTTTCAATGCTAAGGGCAAAGAAACTTTACATAGCCTCAGAAGTACTATTTCTACCACATATTCACCATCTACTTATGTCAGTACTCTGGTGTCTGCCATCCTTCTGAGTTGATGTTCATTTAATTTGTTATGTTTATGCTTTGTTTCTCAATTTAACCCAAAAATCGCTGATCTAGATTCCAGCACTTGCTCTACTACCCACCAGATTCTGGATGAAGTAGATCAGCTCCCCAAGTTCCAGTCTACTAGTCTTTTAAATGGGCAGTCTAGTGACCAATGCTTCGAGTACACACATATTGGCCTAACGTATAGAGTCAGTCAGACTAGGAATTTACCCTAACAGTTGCCACGTTGTTTGACTCCTTTTCAACAATTAAGCTAGGAAGCCACTCTGTTAATACTATTCCAGGGGCATCTGAAGAGGTTACAGGAAAAAAAGTAGAACCCAACAGCCCAAGAGACTATAGAATCTAAATATTCTGAGAGACAATGTATATGCCTTTCTTTTCCACCTTCATGTATGTATGCATGTATCTATGTATTATGTATTTGCAAATATGGTCAGAGGTTAAGGTGCCCATATATGCTCATACATGTGGAGGTGTGAAGTTGATGTTGGGTATCATCTTTGATCACTCTTTCTCAATAAAAGCCAGTTTTCTCCATATAACTATTTTTGGTCATCAGTTCCCTTCTTGCTGCTTTTCCAATCTAGTGGTACAGGTGGGCCACCATGACCACTGGCATTTATATGAGTTCTAGAGATACATACTCAGTCCCTAATGTTTTCATGGTATAAATTTCAATCATGGAGCTGTTTCCTCAGTAAGTCAGAATAGGTTATTCATTTCGATTAATATTGTCACATAAATGTAAAAATATAAAAATAAAACCTAATGTTTATTTCACACATAAATATATTTTCATTAATCAAATCAGTGAAAATTTTGAATAAATCAGAGGACAAATGTTTGAAATCCATAGAAACAACCAAAATCAAAGGTATAACCTACTAGTTGCTCTGGGACACAATTAAGTCTTTCAGTTCTTAGAGCAAATTGTATAGTGATAAGTACTCATATTATAAAGTGAGATCTGAAGTAAACAACCTAATAATTCCTCTTAAATCTTTAGAAAAACAAGAAGTCAATCTCAATCCCAGGAAGAAATAATAAGGGTTAGGATAGAAAGTAATGAAATAAGACTACAAGAAAAATGCATAATATTAATAAATTAGAGTTGAGTCTGAAAAATTAATGCTTGAAAAACTCACCAAAACACAGAGAGAAGACCCAAAATACCAAATACCAAAAGCAAATATGAATAGAGAAACATTAGAACAGATTCCAGTTAAATCCAGATCATTTTATGGTTACAAACAAGTCCAGGAACCTATGCTATAGAACCTACCTTCCCTTCAACATTTTAAATGGGATGGATGACAACTGGATGTGAAGCAATTTCTACCTCCTTTAAAAGCTTCTGCCAAAAGCTGTTTTCTCTCCCAAGAATGCAAGTGTACCTGCTCAGAGAAAAATGCATCCCTGTCTATTGAACCTACCGCAGGCAACTGTTTTTAGATCAGAGCTTCCAGGTTTGTGGTAGGATGCGTGAACAGTTCCAGGCCACTGCCCTCCTTGCATTAGCTGTGATGTACATCATATCACATCAATCATCACTCTATCTTCTGTCTATGATGGCCACATTTACAACTTCCAGGCACCCTACTTAACTGTGATTTATCCTCTCAGTTCACTGTTGCCTTTATAGTTTATGTGGCTTTTTGAGGAACAATTTTTCTTTTTCTCTTGCTTTAATGTGGAAGGCATGATCAAGGACATCTGGGTAATCTATTTTTATGTTCCAACAAATTAGATGATCATATTCCACATATACTGAATAGATTTTTGTATCTCTGTTTTAAAAGAAATATAATGTTTCTAGGATTGACAGGTATCATTTTAGAGGGTCACCAAGTAACCTTCTGAATTCTGTAGGCCCTGAGTGCATGGGTGCTGAGGGTTAGTTGAGATATGCTTACTTAACATCAAAGAAGAACTGTGTTTTATACACAATCCTACATAAACTGGATATGGTGGTAAATCCCAGTGTTCTTTTTACTTTAAATGGGGAATCAGAAGGATTGGGAGTTTACAATTATACACTGCTACAGAGTGAGCCCAAAGCCAGTGCGGATACATGAGACCCTATCTAGAAAAGTGACTCATTCAAACAATTTTTTATTTACTTTCTCATTGATGTATATATTTGATACACTAAACATGTAGGACTCAGGTCTAGTACTAGTTAATTTCCCCATTGATATTCAATGTTTTATCTATGTAGCATGCAAAGAGAGAGGAAAACTTTAAAGTCAAATAAGAAATTATTTTCTGAAAAGAGAAGAGTGATGCTGTTCTTCTGAATGGTCTTTATAGTATGGTCTTACAAGTGTTTATTTTCTTTTTCTCTTGAGACCCTTATCAGGGTCTTGTCTAAGCAGGATGAGGTGATGGCTCAGTAGAGATAAGCTCTTGCTATCAGCTTCAGATATTATTGAGAACATAAACAAGGAGGTTTGAAACCACCTGAAGTTCAATTTCAGGGGATCTATTATCTTCTTCTGGTCTTCAATGTTAACAGGTATGTCTGGGGTACATGTACATAGAAACAAACAAACTTTCCTACTGACAAAATAAAAAAATAAATCAGATAAACCATAGTAATGTATTCCTTTAATCCCAGCACTTAGGAGTCAGAGTCAGGCAAATATCTGTGAGTTCAAGCCCAGACAGGTCTACATAATGAATTCTCAGACAACCAGAGCCACAAAGAAAATCTGTCTCAAAAGCCTAGATAGATAGATAGATAGATAGATAGATAGATAGATAGATAGATAGATAGATAGTGCATACACATTTGTGTTTGGAGACATGTATAGGTACCCACAATGCATTTATAACATCAAAGTGATTGAACATAGGCCATCAAATTTAGCAAGTGCTTTTACTCACTAAGCTAACTGGTTGTTCATTAAACTGCTTGTATAGCCAAGAGTCACCACGAATTGCTGAGCTTCCTGAGTCTATCTCTTTAGTGCTAGTCCCAGATTTATCTTTTCACTGTTTGATTTGTGTAATCCAAGGCATGGTACACAGGGTTTCCTGAAAATTAGGTAAGTACTCCATCAACTGAACCATATTTGTAGTCCTTGTCGTAGAAGTTTCTGTGAGGTCATAGAAGCTTTTAGTTACTACGACTTTTAGATATTACTTAGGTTCAGTCTGGAGAAGAACCTGGTAACTTGCTCAAAGTTACCTTCAATTCCAACATGTGTCACTTTCACTGTTGAGTGCTGATCACATCAAGCCTTCATATTTCCCAACCTTTTCTTTCTACAAATAAAAATATAAAATGATCCCTCCTTCACACTTTACCATGTAGATTAAAGATTATAACATCTCTGAATTTATAACCCAAGGCCTTAGAATAGTGTTTCAGAAACCTATGTTTAGATATGGAAAGATGTCAATATCACACCAGGATGACTTCTGAGACAGAACCAAAGGCAAAGGACACTATTTACACTTGCTTTTCTAAGACCCAAAAAGAGGATTCTTGTCCCCATTTCTCCTTCTCTCTCTGTATCTGTCTGTAAGCCTATCTGTCTCTGTCTCTTATTATTTGCATTTCTCTCTGTATTGCATGTATGTAAATATAAGTGTACATATGTGTGTAAGTGAACATTTTTTTAATAGCTTGTATCATCATTCTTCTCCTCTGGGAGGTATTTCACTGGACCTGGAATTTACCAATTAAGTTATTCTACCTAACACGTTTTTCTACTGATCCTGTATATCTGTCTCCTATATACTGGAATTACAAATGGACCATCAAATCTGCTGGGCTATTCATATAAATTCTGCAAATCTAAACATTCCTCCTCACACCTGCATGCCAAGCTGCTCTTGACTAAACTATCTCACATCCTGAACACAGCTGTTTCTAACTGTAAGTCTGTCTGTCTATGCTCTGGTTCTGGAGAAACTTAGAAAGAGGAAAGTTCAGAGTTAGTAGAATTAATTCACATTTCAACCGACACTCCTATCCCCAAACCTGTCACAACATAAATGACGTTGTCTCTGTTACATGACACAGTATGTGTCATGATAAAATATCCTGACAAAAGTAAATTAAGGGAAGAAGAGTTTATGTTGGATCACATTTCAAGGCCCTAATACAGAACTGTAGAAAGCCACGGGAGTAAGAGTGTAACATATCTGATCACATTGCATAGACAATCAGGAAACAGAGCATGATCAGTACTTTTGCTTAGCTCATTTTGTCCTTTTTACATAGCCCAGTATCTAAGTTTGAAGTAGCCCATAGTAGATGTAGATGATCTTTCTTACCTCAATAACCTAATCAAGAAAATCTCCCATAGCCATACCTAACTAACCTAAACTAACCAATTAATCACTGGCGCACCTGGAAGCTTGACTCGTAGATGATTCTAGATCTTGTCAAGGTGACAACTAACAGTAACCATCCCCCTTATCAGCACCAAAGTAGAAATACACTGACTCCCAAGCTAACAGATCAACATTCATTTCTGAAATTTGCTGATTTCAGTAATAGATCTCTAAATCAGTTAGAATGTGACATTTGGTCTTTGAAGAATGTTTGCTTATATTCTTGACAGTTACCTATTACAAATAAAGTTACATTAGCAATTCCATGGGGGAGAGAGCTGAACTACCAGAAGTGTGGAAAATCCTGAGACCTTAGGAGAAACCACTACTTATGCCCACTTCTGCTCACATTCCTGGCTCAAGAGGAAACTGCTTAGTGCCCCTAGATACAGGAATATAGGAGAAGACAGCAGAACGAATCTCCTGGTTTCTGCTGTGCCCAGAATTGAACTGTACCAGTCCCACATCTCCCTGCTCCCAAATCCCATGAAAGAAGTAGCTGGACCCTCAGAAATGCAGACATTCTTGAGAACTCAGAGGAAAAACCATTTTCGGCCCACATTCACGACCCAACAGGAAATCACCTAGTGATATCTGTGCTCTCTGGACGCAGAAACCTAGGAGCAGTCAAGGCCAGGACCATTTCGTTTATGTCTGCTCCAAGAGTTGAGAGTCAGTCACCAGGAGCACCTCCACATCTGAGAGCAGAGGTAAGATGAACTCTTCTGCACAAAGTAACTCAACTGGAGGCTTCAGATAAAACAAACCCAAGATCAGGTCTCTGTTCTCAGAGCTGACAAAAAGCCGTAAGGTCTACAGGAGTATTGACACATACAGGAGTGTCAAGCCACTATCAGAGAAAGCAAGACAAGCTAACTCCAGAGAAAACCTGATAACAAGAGGCAAGCACAGGAAACTAAGCAACAGAAACAAAGAGTACTTGGCATAATCACAGTCAGTTCTCCCACTAAAGCAAATACTGGATATCCAAACACACGGGAAAAAAAAGATTTAGATTCAAAATCACATTTTATGGTTGACTTTAAGAAGGACATAAATAAGTCCTTTAGAGAAATACAGGACAACACAAGTAAGCAAACAGAAGCCATTAAAGAGGAAACACAAAAACCCCTTAATGAATTACAGGAAAAAAAACAAGCAAATGGGAAAATATTGAAGAAAATCATCCAGGATTTAAAAATGGAAATAGAAACAATAAAGACAGCAAAAAGGGAGAAAACACTGTAGATAGAAAACCTAGGAAAGAGATCAGGAGTCATAGATACAAACATCACCAACAGAATACAAGAGATAGAAGAGAGAATCTCAGGGGCAGAAGATACCATAGACAACATCAACACCACCATTGAAGATAATATAAAATGCAAAAAAGCTCTTAGCTGAAAACATACAGGAAATCCAGGACACAATAAGACCATCAAACCTAAGAATAATAGGTATAGGAGAGAGTGAACACTCCCAAATTAAAGAACCAGTTAATATCTTCAACAAAATTATAGAAGAAAACTCCCTAACCTAAAGAAAGAGATGTCCATAAACATATGAGAAGCCTACAGAACTCCAAATAGATTGGATGAGAAAAGAAATCCCACTTGTCACATGACAGTCAAAACACCAAATGCACAAAACAAACAAACAAATAAAAAAAGAATATTAAAAGCAGTAAGGGAAAAAGGTCAAATAACACATAAGGCAGACCTATCAGAACTACTCCAGACTTCTCACCAGAGACTATGAAAGCCAAAAGATCCTGGGCAGATGTCATACATAAGCTAATGAACACAAAAGCCAGTCTAGACTACTTATATCAGGCAAAACTCTCAATTAACACAGATGGAGAAGCCAAAATATTGCACGACAAAATCAAATTTACACAATATCTTTCTACAAATCTAGGCTGACAAAGGATAATAGATGGAAAACTCCAACACAAGAAGAGAAACTACACCTTAGAAAAAACAAGAAAGTAATTTCCTTGCAACAAAACCAAAAAAAGAAACACACACAAATATAATTGCATGTTTAACAACAAAAATAACAAGAAGCAAAAATCACTATTCCTTAATATCTCTTGACATCATTGGACTCAATTCTCCAGTAAAAAAGACACAGACTAACAGACTGGATATCTAAAGAGGAAACAGCATTTTGCCTCATATACGAAAGAAACCTTAGAGATAAAGACAGATACTACCTCAGAGTGCACAGCTGGAAAACAACTTTCCAAGCATATGGTCCAAAGAAATAAGCTCGGGTAGCCATTCTAGTATCTGTTCAAATTGACTTTCAACAAAAAGTTATCAAAAAGTTGGATAGATCATGGACACAGAAATTAAACAGAGACATAGAGAAATTAACAGGAGTTATGAACCAAATGGTCTTAACAGATATTTAAAGAACATTTGATCCTAAAACAAAAAGAATATAACTTCTTTTCAACCTCATGGTACCATCTCCAAAATTGACCATATAATCAGTCACAAAAAAGACATCAAAAGATACAAGAAGATAAAATTATTCACATGCAGGCTATCAGATCACCACAGACTAAGGTTGCTCTTAAATAACTACAAAAATGACAGAAAGTCCATATATACATGGAAGTTGAATAATGATAACTTGTCTCAATGATAACTTTTTAAGAGTAGAAATAGAGACAGAAATTAAAGACTATTGAGAATTTAATTGAAATGAAGGCATGTGGGACAAAATGAAAGCAGTGCTAAGAGAAAAACAGCACTGAGTTCCTCCAAAAAACAAGCAAACAAAAGAAAAAAAACAAAAAAAAAAAAAAGACAAAACACACACACAAAAACAAAAAACAAAACAAAACAAAACAAAAAACAAAACAAACAAACAAAGAAAAGAAAAAAAACACCGAAAAGTTTTAGAACAAAGAAGGAAATACACCCAAGAGGAGTAGAAGGCAGGGAATAATCACACTCAGAGCTGAAATTGATCAAGCAGAAACAAAAAGGAATATACATAGTATCAACAAAACCAGGAGCTAGATCTTTGAGAAAATTAACAAGATAGATAAACCCTTAGCAAGACTAACCAGAAGGCACAGAGTGTGTATCCAAATAAACAAAATCAGATATGAAAAGGGAAACAGGATAACAGAATCTGAGGAAATTTTTAAAAAATCATCAAATCTTACTACAAAAGCCTATATCAATAAAACTGAACAATCTGGAGGAAATGGACAATTTTCTAGACAAATACCAGATACCAAAGTTAAATAAGGATCAGATAAGCCATCTACTCAACCCCGTAACTCCTAAAGAAATAGAGGCAGTCATTCAAAGTCTCCCAATCAAAAAGAGCCAAGGACCAGATGGGTTTAGTGCAGAATTTTATCAGAACTTTATAAGAAACCTCATACTAATACTGTACAAACTAGTCCACAAAATAGAAACAAACGGAGCCCTACCCAATTTCTTCTATGAAGGAACAATTACGCCTCTACCTAAACCAAACAAAGACCCAATGAAGATAATTTCAGACCAATTCCCCTTAAGAACATTGATGCAAAAATACTCAATAAAATTCTTGCAAATCAAATCCAAGAACACATCAAAACTGTCATCCATCATGATCAAGTAGGCTTCATTTCAAGGATGCACGGATCTTTCAATATATGGAAATCCATCAATGTAATCCACTATATAAACAAACTCAAAGAAAAAAACAACATGAACATTTCATTAGATGCTGAGAAAGCATTTGAGAAAATTCAACATCACTTCATAATAAAAGGTCTGGAAAGGTCAGGAATTCAAGATCCATAACTATACATGGTAACAGCAATATCCTGCAAACCAGTAGCTAACATTAAACTAAATGGAGAGAAACTTGAAGCAATCCCACCAAAATCAAGGACTAGAAAAGTCTGCCTACTCTCTCCTTACTTATTCAATATAGTACTCAAAATCCTAGCCAGAGCAATCAGACAATGAAAGAAGGTCAAAGGGATACAAATTGGAAAGGAAGAAGTCAAAATATCACTATCTGCAGATGATATGATAATATACATAAGTGACCCCAAAAGTGCCACCACAGAACTACTAAGCCTGATAAACAACTTCAGCAAAATGGCTGTGTATAAAATTAACTCAAACAAATCTGTAGTCTTCCTCTATTTAAAGGCTAAACAGGCTGAGAAAGAAATTAGGAAAATGACACCCTTTACAATAGTCCCAGATAATATAAAATACCTTGATGTGACTCTAACCAAGCAAGTGAAAGATCTGTATGGCAAGAACTTCAAGTCTCTGAAAAAATAATTCAAGAATATCTTAGAATGGAAAGACTTCCTATGCTCATGGATTGTCAAGATTAATATAGTAAAAATGGCCATTTTCCCAAAAGCAATCTACATATTGAATGAATTCCCCATCAAAATTCCAACTCAATTCTTCATAGAATTAGAAACAGCAATTTGCAATTCATTTGCAATAACCAAAACCCAGGACAGTGAAAACTATCCTTAACAATAAAAGGACTTCTGGGGGAATCACCATACCTGACCTCAAGCAGTATTACAGAACAATAGGGACAAAAATTGTATGGTATTGTTACAGAGACAAGCAGGAAGTTCAAAGAAATAGAATTCAAGATCCAGAAATGAATCTACACAAGTATAGTCACTTGATTTCTGACAAAGGAGCTAAAAATATCCAATGGCGGAAAATAGCATTTTCAACAAATGGTGATTATTCAACTGGGCGTCAGCATGTAGATGAATGCAAATAGATCCATTCTTATCATGCTGTACAAAGCTTAAGTCCATGTGGATCAAGGACCTCCACATTAAACCAGATACACTCAAACTAATAGAAGACGAAGTGTGGAAGAGTTATGATTACATGGGCACTAGGAGTAAATTTTCTGAACAAATCACCAATGGTTTATGCTCTAAGATCAATAATAGACAAATGGGACTTCATAAAACTGCAAAGCTTTTGTAAGGCAAAAGACACTGTCATTAGGACAAAATGGCCACCAACTGATTGGGAAAAGATGTTTACCAATCCTATATCTGATAGAGGGCTCATATCCAAAATATATAAGAAGTTAGACTCCACAGAGTAAAATAACACTCTTAAACAATTGGGTAGAAAGCTAATCAAAGAATTCTCAGTCGAGGAACATTGAATGGCTCAGAAGTATCTAAAGAAATGTTCAACATGCTTAGTCATCAGGGAAATGCCAATCAAAACAACCCTGAGAATACACCTCACACTACTCAGAATGTCTAAGATCAAAAACTCAGGTGACAACAGATGCTGACAAGGATGTGGAGAAAGAAGAACATTGTTCCATTGTTGGTGGGATTGCAAATTGGTAAAACTACTCTGGAAATCAGTCTGGAGGTTCCTCAGAAAATTGGACATTGCAATGCCTGAAGATCCAGCTATACCTCTCCTTAGCATATACCCAAAACATGCTCCAACATACAACAAAGAAACATGCTCCACTATGTTCATAGCAGCCTTATTTCTAATAGCCAGAAGCTGGAAAGAACCCAGATGCACTTTAATATAGGAATGGATACAGAAAATGTGGTACATTTACACAACATAATTCTACTCAGCTATCAAAAACAATGACTTCATGAAATTTATAGGAAAATGGAATGAACTAGAAAATATCATCCTGAATGAGGTAACTCAATCACAGAAAAATACAAATGGTATGCTCTCACTGATAAGCAGATATCAGTCCTAAAGCTCAAATAAATCAAGATGCAATCTACAGACCACATAAAACTCAAGGAAGATGACCAAAGTGTGGATGCTTCACTCCTACGTAAAAGGGGGAGCAAAAATATTCATAGAAGGGGATATGGACACAAAGTTTGGAGTAGAGACTAAAGGAACAGCCATTCAATGCCTGCCCCATATGTGGCCCATATATATACAGCCACCAAAACTATATAAAATGGATGAAGGTAAGAAGTACATACTGGCAAGAACAGATATAAATGTCTCTGAGAGACACAGCCAAACATGTCAAATACAGAGGCTAATGCTCACAGCAAACCACTGAACTGAGAGTGGGACCCCCATTGGAGGAATTAAAAGAGCTGAAGGGACTTGTAACCCCATAAGAACAATAATGCCAACCATCCAAAGCTCCCAAGGACTAAACCAGTACCCAAAACTATATGCATGGACTGACCCATGCCTCCAGCTGCACATGTAGCAGAGGATGGCCTATATGGTACCAATGGAAGGAGAAGCCCTCAGTCCTTCCAAGGTTGGATCCCCCAGTGTAAGGGAATGTGGGGGGGGGTGGAAGGAAGACATGGAATGGGAGGGGAACACCCTTATAGAAGAAGGGGTGGGGGATGCGATAAGGGTCTTATATCTGGGAAACCGGGAAATAGAATAACATTTGAAATGTAAATTAAAAACATCCAATAAAAGAAAGAAAAAGCTACATTGCAAAAGGTATATATCCATCACCAGATGCCTGAGTGAACCAAGTGTACATAGCTGACATAGTGAAATATAAGGATGCAACAGGAAATAATATATGTGGCATTTAAATTGATCAAAACAGAATTCTACTATATACTATTAATAGAGCAATGGAAGTAACTGACACAGAAAAAGAGGATACTACTTATTGTGCTACAATAAGAAATAAAATGAACACATGAAATAAGGACAAAGTAATATATATATATATATATATATATATATATATATGATAAATAGGAATGGATTGATGGCAACAAAAGAGGGAGATTTCTCTGATCAAACATTGTGTGCACGATTTTAATTATTCTTTTTACCTTTCTCAGATTAATACATAACTAAGTGATCAATAAAATATATATGTAGATGTGTCAGTGATGGTATTTCCAAAGATGATTGACTAAAAATGCCCTCAATTGTAGCTGTTACTATTCCATCATTTTTAACATTAAACTATTTTAACTACTTGCAAAAATAAAATCTAAAGGGTGAAACAAGTATAAGTCTGCGTATTGACTAGTGGCCAAGTAAAAATTCCCAAATCAACATTAAGATGTTAAAAGTAACCACAAACTGCCCTCCCCCCCCCCCAAAAAAAGTCAAGTCATTTCTGAAGACAGGGTCTGAGAGTAGATTCTTGGAAGAATATAATCTAATAAGAAAATGATGTTCAAAGAAGTCTTAAAAATGACCTTGTCATTGGCTCTGAATTTACACATGTGATTTAAGTCTGTTTGCTCTGTTTTAGAATAGAGTAAATGAGGGAGTGTCTTGATATCATGGGGCAATTCTCACAAGTGGGAGAAGTAGAGGAAAGTAACAACAATCAGAGGAATTTTAATGGTTTGGGTTTGCATCAGAGCAAGCTTCACTGAACATATAATTCAGCCATACATACACATGAGAAATGAGCACTTCACTGTGCTCATTGAAAAAAATCCTCAACATGATATGCACAAGCTTAATACTTGATTTTCCAGTCTTTGTGGAAATATGCATTATGAAGAAAATAGCTGGATCTTTTTTAGAAAAAGAAAGACAAGTTCAATGTTACTCTTTAAATCCTTTATTGTTTCTAGTGGCTAATAGTGTCAGGATCTAGTAGACAAGTCTCTGAACATGTCAGTGAAATGGTGTTTAGACTGTGTTAACTGAAATAGAAAGAACTTCATGTGGCCATTACTGTGGTATAAGTGGATATCTCAGATTTCATAAAATGGTGAAGGATCAACTACAGAATGAGAATCACCTGTCTCTGATTCTTAACTGCTGAGGGAATGCATGTAACCATCTCATACTCCTGCCATGATGGACCCTTAAACTGTGATCCCAAATCAATCCTTGCCTAAGTTGCTTTTCCCATGCATTTTTGACACAACACTACTTGAGGAATGCATTGCTGTAGAAGGCAATGATATGCTCCAAGGGAAATGCGCAATAACACTGGAACTAAGGAAAGGGAGATGGTTAGCTGTATATAGCTAGCTAGCTATATATAACACTATCATTGGGGAGAGAGTGAGGTGGGCTATCAGGGAAAAGTGCTTATAATAGTTTGGTTTGTTTGTTTTTCATAGACTGAGAGGGGGAGTGGGAAAGAGACAGAGAGAGTAAGAGAGACAGAGAAACAGAAAAAGAGACACCGAGAGTCAGTAGACATAAAAAATAGAGAGATAGAGAGAAGAGGGAGGAAAGTTTTATAAATATCAGGATAATATGATCTGAGATGTTCATACAATGGAAGAAAAAGCTAGGGAACTGCATATTCACCACAAGAACCACCTGAGGTATATGACTGATGATACTCACAGTGCAGCAACCTGGCACACTACTTCAGCCAAATGGTGGAGAAAATTATTCACAGACTGAAACAGCCTGACACCATGCATCTGCTGACAGAAGGTATCAAGGTTAAACAGGGCCCAAGAGGTATACTTGCCAGTGTTCTAAGAATCAGGAATCAAAACAATTGACAGGACATATGTATAAGCACTGGACATTCTCTACAAAAGTGTATATCATGGAAGCCAATTGTGAAGACTAATTTTTATTTTAATCTTAACTGGTTATGAAGAACCTAGGTCATTAAGAAGGGAATACTGGACTGGAATGGAGGAATACAGTCCCCTAAACTGGGGGCATAGTTGGGATAAAAGTGAAGAAGGAGAAAATTAAATAGCTGTACTTTTTTGTATGTTACTGCCAGGCTGCACTGCTACGCATGGCTCTCTCAACCATAAGTGACAAATAGGTCTGGACATGAGAGCCAAATTAGTCTTTCCTCTCTTGGTATCCTCCAAAATATGCATTATAACAATTGAAAAAATTAGACACCAGGAAAACAAATAAATATGGTTTTTAGAGTTGCTTCACTTAGTAAAGAGCTAGTTTCATAAGAGAAATTGGAGATTTCATAAGAGAAAATGGAGAAACCTGAGATTGGATTTTCAGAATCAGTACCAGGGAGTCAGAGACAGACTCACCTAGAGCTCACTGGACAAGCAACCAACGGAAAATGAACACCTTTGGATTCAGTTAGGAACATGTCTCCAAAACTAAAGTTAAGTGATACAGGAATTCTCTTCATGTTGACTTTTGGTTTATGTGGGATTATATGCACATATATGGTCACCCACATATTCATGCATAGCCACATGAACAAGTTCTCATGCAGCACACATACACACACACACACACACACACACACACATTTACCACTCACATATCATAGACATATATAACATGCACATACACCATACATACAGAAAGAAACAAAGTAAGAGAGACAGACAGGACAGAGACAGGAAGACATAGAAAGAATAAGAAAAGGGGAAATTTAAGAGGTGAGAAGTTTCTGTATTGGAAACAAACAATGGGTCTTGAAAATCAAATGGAAAGTATAAATATTGTTTAAATTTTGAACAATAATATGAAAAGAACAGGAAATGCATATTGGATGTACAATGCGAGACATTTCTCTTGTGGTTTACAGTGATTGCACCATGTAATCTTTATAATAACCTTGCAAACAGATTTTGTTATTAATTACAGAGGAAGAAATTGAGGAAGAGTAAAATTAAATCACATAAGTCAAACAACATGGCAAAGCTAGGAAATTACAGTTGAGATTCAATCCAATCCACAGTCTTAAAAATTCATGTGGATGCAGTAGAAGATTCTTAGTTATATGATGTGATCCACAGGCCACAAGTATAGCCCAGGTCAAAGTCGCTTGGTCAGACCTAAAAGGGGATGTTTGGGATAAAGGGAGAGTTGATGGAAATGCTTGACAGCAAAATGGTATAAAATAAAAGAGACAAGAAAAGTGGTACAGTATTCACAGTGTAAGAATGGAAAATTTTTAGCTGACCCCAGTACAGCACTCAGAGACCTACTCATACCCAGCCTGAGGACATGGCCTTCTGTTCCAACAAATAGACTAACCACAAGACCATCTGGCCCAGATTAGGGCTGGTTCAGTAATTCTGAGAAAGACAAGAACAGGGATATGGTTTGCTTAGATAAATTGACTAAATTTGTGTTATAGAGTGTGCCAATTTGAATGTGCCAATGAAATTGTTACACACTTACTGCTTCCCGCCTGAGTGATTTTCTCTATAAAATGAGCCCTGAAATTGAGTTTGGGGTCAACTCATCTGTCTCCTGCGTGAGATATGTGTCGTCCCCAGAGCTCTGGCTTCCCGAATAAACCTCTTCCTTGATTGCATCAAGACCGGCTACTCGTGAATTCTTGGGTTCACATCATCCTGATACTCGAGTAAGACTCTCCCGCTTGGGAAGGACCTTTCAACAGCTTGTAAATGCCTCCATTGGCTGCATATCAATTAGTTTTCTTGTCCCTGTGATAAAGTACTTGAATGAAGCATCATAAGAGAGAAGAAGCTTATTTGGCTCATGCTTTTGGTTCATGAGGAACATATGACAGTAGGAACATGCTAGTATATAACAACTGTAGTCAAAAAGCAGAAAGAAGGGGTTGGGGATTTAGCTCAGTGGTAGAGCGCTTGCCAAGGAAGCGCAAGGCCCGGGGTACGGCCCCCAGCTCTGAAAAAAAAAACCAAAAAAAAAAAAAACAACAAAAAAAAAAAAAACCAGAAAGAAATGCCTATAAGGAGGCTGGAGTACAACCTTTAAGACCTTCTCTGCAGTAACTCATTTCCATAGGAATGATTTTACTTCCTGAGGTTTCAGAGCCACCCCAAACAATATCAAGTATTACAACATATAAACCAAACTATTATAAGCACTTTTCCCTGATAGCCCACCTCACTCTCTCCCCAATGATAGTGTTATATATATATATATATATATAGAGAGAGAGAGAGAGTCTTAATGAAACTGCATTTAGGGCTAGATTACTTTATTCTTTTAATGTACAAGGGACTTTGTACACGGATGTTATCAGTTAACAGGACAGAGGGCAGCATGTTGATTGATTTTTGTTGGTTCCCCTGTTACTAAAACCAGGAACACTAAATATATCTGCACAGAAATGTATCATATATGTATAGCCCTGTACTCAAGGTTCTAAAACAGGGCCCCTTTTCTGTAGAAAGATGAATAAAATAGGATCCTTACTAAGTGTTCAATACTAGGCTGATTGCTTTGAAGAAATAATTCAAATGTCTACAGATGTATGTAGAAGATACTCTCTCCATTTTTGATGGGAAAAAATATCAAAAGCAGCTTAAAGAACATAGGCTTTATTTTGACTCAAAGTTCAAGTCTGCAGTCTGTGATGACCGAGAATTCATGGCAGCAGGAGCTTGAGAAAGCTAATCACATCATACCCCCATACCAAGAAGTAGAAAGAGATGAGTGCTGATTGATTCTTATTCCTTTTGTTTCTTTTTATTCATCCATAAGTTCAGCTCATCAAGTGGCAGCACTAATATAGCAAGGGTCTGCCCACCTTAGTTAGCACACTCTAGGAAACTCACGTAGACATTCCCAATGTTTCTTTCCTAGATGCCTCTAGGTTAACAAATTGACATTCAACATAACGATTATAGCATGCTAAATAAATAGTGTTTCTGACTCATGTTCACACTTACTGAATAAAGAGCTAGAAAATGACATTTTAAACCCTCTTCTCAGCTTATGAGTTATGATAATTGGACATCAAAAACCTCAAAGGATCCTAGGGGCTTTAGCCAGCCTTACACCTACTGCCTCAGGTCAAGATTAGGCCAAGTCCCAGCTTCCTGCCTCAGATCAAGGCTAGGCCAAATTCCATTCTTCACCCACAGTTCTCTAAGGAGCAGGGAGATTCTTGAAAAAATGCAGAATGCACTGATAGACCCTCCGGTCTCAGATAGAGTTTGAATGCATGTTATACGATTGCTAGCCAATAGATTCAAAGGTCAATATGCTTAGCCAATAAGTTCAAACTGTAACCTTGGTGATATAACCTGTACCCTTAAAAAGTATAAAAACTGCTTGTTATAGTCATGTGGGGTCGCCTTCTAATCACTCACCATGAGGGGCTGATTGAAGGTCTACCCCAACATGCCTGAAAATAAATCTCTTGTGTTTGCATCAAACTATGTTCTTGGGACTCACTTGGGGGGTCTCCCAGTAGTTAAGACTCACTTCAAGCTGTACACTCTCAGCTTTATATTCTTTTCATTCACTACCCAGGAACTCTAGAAGGAGGTATGGCCAAATCCGTCTTACAGAAGACAAAAGTAGTGGTGCAGAATGTACAGTGGGAACTGGAGACTTCTCTTTACAGTCTTCCCTGAGGGTCCAATCACACATGGAAGGAACCATGCAAGCTCAATGTAGCATATTAGGGAACAGGAGCCCAGACTTGCTGGGAACCTGAGCACTTAGGCTTCATAGTCACAACCTGACAATTTTCAGTGGTATATTCAAATCTAGGCAAGATGTTTAGCACATGGGATTTCTGTGCCTTCCTGTAAAACAGAGAGAATTTATATTTTTCCCCAATGGTTATAGGTACCAGAGCCATCTCTATTGTGAAAAGCAGAGCATGGCAATTCAGGCTAGTAGCTGCTTTAAAAATAAAAGTTATTTTTAGTACAAAGTCAGCTTGAGGCTAGAGACATGGCTTAGTGGGTAAACAGTACCTATGGGCCAAGCTGAGTACTTGACTTTAAATCCCCATTACACACATAGAAAGCCTTGCTTTTCCACCTGTGCCAATAACCTTGACATGGTGGAGGGAAGAGTCAGTGGGGGGATTTGGAGGCTTTTTCATCACCAGTTGATTTCCAAGTTAAAGAGAGACCCTCTTACATCTGCTGTCATTTTTCTTATCTCTGTATATAATTATGGGGGCAGATGCTCACACACATGTGTATGTATTCACCATACAAATATCCATCACATACACACAAACCGTCACTCACACATACACACAAACTGTAGCTCAAAACACAGCTATTCAAAGTCACCTTGAATAATGACAACTCTTGCTCCCCTTTACATCTTTCCTCAATTAATCCCTCCCATGTTGTATTTCTGTGCCATCAATGCCTTCCCAATATATTTTCCACATCCAGTATAAAATATGTATGTACTTCACCTGTCTTCTCTTAAAAACAGTTTTTGAGGAAAATAATAGGTTTATTCATTTTGTGATTGTGGTATCAGCTCAGTCCATATTAAAATACAATTTGTCTGGATAAACTTTTGCATAATTGATGGAAGGAATAAAGGAAAAATGTAGCCCATAGAAATAAATAAAGAAGAAGTAAATAAGAATTAAGAAGTACATAATTTATTGAGAGATGCATAAAATAATCTGAGTTTGGAGAGATAGCTCTACTGGTAAAGAATTTTCCTCGACTGGACAAAGAGCAGAATTCCATCAGTAAAAACTATTAAGAAGGGTCAAGAACACTGGTTCTGGATTGAAATAAGCAAGGTAACCTCTGGAGACTTGCCCAGTTAGTGCAGTTTGAATTATTGAACATAAAGAAAATGAGAAATTTGGTTCAAATACAAAGGTAGGTGGCACTGAAGGGAAAACATTCAAAAATGTTCTCTGGCTTCCACATGCAGACATACACATATAGACACAGACATAGACACAGACTCAGACACAGGCACTAAGACTGACACAGACACAGACACATAGTATAATAAGTAAGTAATTTTTATAAAGTGTTAATTTAATTTAAATATTTGGTTTATTTTTATTTTTGAGTTTCTTAAGGACAAAAATAGATTTATTCACTGTGTGAACTTTGGTGCCAAACAGTCAACATTATTAGGATGTAATTTTCATGTATTAATATCTGCATAGTTGAATAATGCATACATAACAGAGCATATCATAAATATATAAGGATGCAGACTAATAAAGAACTTGAGAAATTTGTGCAGTAATAGAGAAGAGAAGAATGAAAAAACTGCAAGTCCAATGCCTGAAAATATCTTGAACTTGGGATGGGATACTTCTTTTCATTCTAGTGTGGTTCGACTAACAGGCCAGGCTAAGTAGATCTGTGGAAAAATTTCTCTAAGTGGCTATTAATATTCTTGGCAATTTGAAGGTGACAGTGTTTTAATTTCAGTGTAAAGCCACAGCTTTATGACTTAGTTGTTTTGTTTAATGGATTAATTTATAAAGAGATTATGCCATCTGGTGCTAGCTCAGAGAGGTCACTTGAAAGCAGAGGCTTCTACACATGGAGATAAGATTCACTATTAGCCTTAGCTTGAGATTGCATTCTTCTGAAGCCCTGTGTGGCCCACACTGTAGGTAAGATCATGGTGCATAAGAAGCTGCTTCTTCTAACTGGCAGATGGCTGTTTCTGAACTCTTTGACAAATCCTTCATTAGAAAAATCAAATTATTCTCCTGAAATTTAAGCCACAATATAAGTTGAAAATATATAAAGAAGAAACCAGCAATTAGTATTATTACAAGCAATTAACATTCAAGTGAGCCACACCACATACATGGTCCATGAGTGATTCTCCACAAGGAAACTGGCTTTGAAAATTCCAAGGATGAACTAAGCCTACTGCCCATGAAGATAGATACCTGCCTTGCTTACAGAGAGGGTAGATATAGTGAGGAAAGTGAGACAGGATCAAAGATCATGGAAAAGTAAAGACCACCTGAGAAGTAAAAAGAGGCCATCACGTTGAGGTCTGTGCCAGGAACCACCATGAAGAAGCTAGGATCTAGTAGGTGATCGTCCTGAGATGGTTCCACTATGGATCAAAATTTATGATGGAGTTCCTCCTTTAGACAAGGACAAGGTGAATTTCACTGTAGAATAGATTCCTGCTATCAATATGCTTTTCCTGTATATATACACATACATATATCTCACAAGGTATTTACCCACTTTTTGACCTGATTTCTGCAGAATAACAAAGATGTATTTTCTTATAGTTATGCTATATAGACTATTAGATGATTTCATAATTCTTAATGATGATCCTATAAGAATTTCTAAAATTATATTAGTAATTATTTAGCTCTTTCATAATAGGAATGCTATTAAGTCTCTGTGTTGTCAAAACTGTAATGAGAACTCTTCCATTCTTCTAGTGACATGAGTTAACTGCTTCAGAGATTGCCAACAGGCAACTTACAACACATTCCATGAGGTTGAAAAACCATTAATCAAGGGTCATTAAAAGGGAACTAAAGATTTTCTATAAATACAAGGTTAGAAGATAAAATATTGACTGGGTTTATATATACAAATAAGTAATAACTTAGTCACAAAAGCTATGTGTCTTCTTAAGTGACAGCACATATACATGGCTGTGTTTCTGTGAATTTTTTGGAAGTAGATTGCTTGGGTGAAGTCAGTGGTAAAATGCCAGAATAAAAGTGCTTTACAAATACCACGATACAAAGCAGTAAATTCCTTTAGTACATTTCTCCAACACTGAAAGCACACTCAAAGTGTGAGGGAAAAGTATCCATGAGTGTCTTCTTCTTATGTACTCAATGACTTTCATTCAGCTTATACTGACAGGAGTGTACATGAGTAAATAACAGGCATTGCTGTAACCTAAAGAAGCAAATCTAACAGCAGAATCCAAACTCTGTGGACACAATTCCTACTTGCTCTCAATACCTGTAATGATAATCTATTACCTCAATCATGCTGTGTAATTATGACTAGAAAAATTGGAGAGACCTCAGTCACACCTATTCAATTATGCGTACTTTGATACGTTTTAATGAAAGCAGCAGGTGCTGCCAAGCAGAGAGGATTGAAGTATCATAACACCCGGGATGTAATTTAGAAGACTATTAAGGTATCTTGGAAATGGATTAGGAAATATTTGACAATGGAAAACAAGTTTTGATTTAGAAATTCACGTAAACATTTTTTCTGTTAATTCCCTGTAACTCATGTATATTGTCCTACACAAGTGAAAATGACATTGACTCTATTGATTTGGAAGGAAATGTGTTTATAAGTGACTCCACACAAACAACTTTGAACATAAAAATGCAATTGAGTAAACCACAGGAAAAAATTAAATAGCTAGTAAATAAATATATTTAATAGGTGGACAACTGTCTCTCAACATGAAAAAATTCTGATGACAAACTGAGTTCTAAGGAAAATGTTATAAAAGTAGACACACTCACTGCAAGCTGAGTTCTGAAGAAATAAAGTCAGAGATTCTCAGTCTAGTTTTGCTTCATCAAGCTAAGTTCTTTTCCAGATAGCTTCCCTCCAGATTCCTAGAGTATTGGAAATAGCATGACCATTTAGAGCAGTCAATTTTATTATTTTATCTCTTGTGTTGAGAATGGATACATACAGTTTCTAATGTGTGAACAACTGTGAGTGTAAGTGAAGGTTAAATTTACAGTCACTATATAACTTCAGATCACTGTTTCGAGACTGGTTTAGAAGAATTGGGATTTCATGTGTATCCGGGTTAATACAAACTGTGAATCGTCAGCACCAAAATCACCTAAGACCACTGGGCACACTTTTGAGGGACTTGTAAGATTGAGATTAACATGGGCGGGAAAACCCACTTTAAATGTGGATGGCACTTACTGTATGGACTGGAGTCCAAGAGTGAATAGAAAGGATAAAGCAAAAAAATATATCAGCATCAATTGTACTCTGCTTCCTCACTATGAATACAATGTAATCAGGTGCCTCATGTTCTTACTACTGTTATAGCCTGTATCTTTAAACCATGAGTCAACATAAACTCTGCCTTCCTTAAGTTGCTTTGTGGGTATTTTGTTACAGCAATGAGGGAAGTAGCTATGCCAGCACATATACTGAGATGTTCATATAATCTTGAAAGACAATCACTTTTATAACATTTACTTTCTGACAAGAAAACCAAATCAATAATGGCTAAATTACTTGTCTGAGGTTGTATGGCTATAATGCTCATGCATTTCATTTAAAGTTCAGCACAAGTCCCAAAACTATTTCTCTCCCATATTTGAAGATGAAAGGCTTTGGGAAAAGCTAGGTAGTGGATAAAGTACAGGAAGAAAAGGAGGAACAGTAAAGCATCCTTTACACCTAGACTTACAGCAGAAGTTGCAAATCCTAAGAATGACTCATAACAGGTTAAGACTGAATACTAAAACTTTTCACAGCTCCAAACTGTTATGGATTTAAAGTGGAAGGGCTTTAGTCTGAAATGCATCACCTAAAGTAGAGAAGAACAAAGGAGAAATGAATAATGATACTTGAACTTGGCAGTGATTTCACTATGCTCATTACAAAGGAATCATGAAGGAAGCTGTAAAAGTAAATCCAGACATTTGTCACACTTTGTATTAGTCTATTCTCCATCATTTAAACAAGATGCCTGAGGGTATGTTTTTTGTAAAGAGCTTTATGTAAGATTGTAGCTTGGGAGGCTAAATATCAAGCTGCACAGTCTAGTAAAGGATTTCAGAAGAGGGAGTACATGTGAAAGGGAAAAATTACCTGCTGATACAGAAATTCAAGGAAACGAAGAGAGCTTATTCTTCCTCATTCATAAAAACAATCTTGTGAGAATTACCCAGGGTTCCATGAGAACTATTTTAAGATATCTCATGTGTTGTACCTTTGTGGCCTATAGACTTTTCACCAAGCCCCTTCCCCTTAATAGTCCATGACCTGTCATTGCATCAGCAATGTAATCCCTGCTCAGCCCTGGAATTACAGGTATAGGTCACCATGCCTATATATATATAGTCTGAATCCAAATTTAGGATCCTTCTTGCTTCTGTCATGTGGTGATGTGGTGATTTGAATAAGAATGTCTACCTCAGTCTCTAGAAATGATTACTTTGTTCCCAGTTGGTTACAATGTGGCAGAATGTCAGTAAGTTTAGGAGGTATGGCCTTGATGGAGACATTCCATCATCTGAAGCAAGCTTTGAAGTTTCAAAGTTGCCCTGTAATGTGCTAATTGAATTAGACTCAATATTTAGTGAATCCTAGACATTCACTTGATTGCGTAAACCTTGTTGTTCAGGTCATACTTTCTAGGTTACATTTTTAATAACTTTTTTTACATATTTTACTCAATTGCAACAATAGGAAAGATTTATCTATGACCTATCCTATCTATGACCATCTAAATTATCAAGTCAGTAGTAGGGCAGCCATAAAAGCCCATCATGGAAAAGGTTCCAGTCAATAGAATAGAATCTTGATCTGGGTAGAGCATAATATCTAGTGATCAGGATTAATCACAGACCAAAGGGACCACCTGTAAGAAGTCAGATTCACCTTAAGCCATGGATTTCTCACATTGTCTTTCTTCCATTTAAGATGGAGAAAAATTTTAAGTTATGTGTTTAGAGTTAACAGATACCTTTATGTTCCAATTAAAATTCACTGAAATGTCTGAATTCAGTGAGTGGCAGCCATGCCTCCTGGATTCAAGTCATAGCTGATACTTTTTTTTTAATTAATTAATTAATTAATTTATTTATTTATTTATTTATTTTATATTTTTTTATTATTATTAACTTGAGTATTTCTTATATACATTTCAAGTGTTATTCCCTTTCCCGGTTTCCGGGCAAACATCCCCCTCCCCCCTCCCCTACCTTATGGGTGTTCCCCTCCCAACCCTCCCCCCATTGCTTCCCTCTCCCCAAAAGTCTAGTTCACTGGGGGTTCAGTCTTAGCAGGACCCAGGGCTTCCCCTTCCACTGGTGCTCTTACTAGGATATTCATTGCTACCTATGAGGTCAGAGTCCAGGGTCAGTCCATGTATAGTCTTTGGGTAGTGGCTTAGTCCCTGGAAGCTCTGTTTGGTTGGCATTGCTGTACATATGTGGTCTCGAGCTCCTTCAAGCTCTTCCAGTTCTTTCTCTGATTCCTTCAACGCGGGTCCAGTTCTCAGTTCAGTGGTTTCCTGCTGGCATTCGCCTCTGTATTTGCTGTATTCTGGCTGTGTCTCTCAGGAGTGATATGCATTCACATTTTGATCATCCGTCTTGAGTTTCATTTGTTCTAGGCATCTAGGGTAATTCAAGCATTTGGGCTAATAGCCACTTATCAATGAGTACATACCATGTATGTCTTTCTGTGATTGGGTTAGCTCACTCAGGATGATATTTTCCAGGTCCAACCATTTGCCTACGAATTTCATAAAGTCATTGTTTCTGATAGCTGAGTAATATTCCATTGTGTAGATGTACCACATTTTCTGTATCCATTCCTCTATTGAAGGGTATCTGGGTTCTTTCCAGCTTCTGGCTATTATAAATAAGGCTGCGATGAACATAGTGGAGCACGTGTCTTTTTTATATGTTGGGGCATCTTTTGGGTATATGCCCAGGAGAGGTTTGGCTGGATCCTCAGGCAGTTCAATGTCCAATTTTCTGAGGACCCTCCAGACTGAGTTCCAGAATGGTTGCAGCAGTCTGCAACCCCACCAACAATGGAGGAGTGTTCCCCTTTCTCCACATCCTCGCCAGCATTTGCTGTCACCTGAGTTTTTGATCTTAGCCATTCTCACTGGTGTGAGGTGAAATCTCAGGGTTGTTTTGATTTGCATTTCCCTTATGACTAACCATGTTGAACATTTCTTTAGGTGTTTCTCGGCCATTCGGTATTCCTCAGCTGTGAATTCTTTGTTTAGCTCTGAACCCCATTTTTTAATAGGGTTATTTGTCTCCCTGCGGTCTAACCTCTTGAGTTCTTTGTGTATTTTGGATATAAGCCCTCTATCTGTTGTAGGATTGGTAAATATCTTTTCCCAATCTGTTGGTTGCCGTTTTGTCCTAACCACAGTGTCCTTTGCCTTACAGAAGCTTTGCAGTTTTATGAGATCCCATTTGTCGATTCTTGATTGTAGAGCATAAGCCATTGGTGTTTTGTTCAGGAAATTTTTTCCAGTGCCCATGTGTTCCAAATGCTTCCCTAGTTTTTCTTCTATTAGTTTGAGTGTATCTGGTTTGATGTGGAGGTCCTTTATCCACTTGGACTTAAGCTTTGTACAGGGTGATAAGCATGGATCGATCTGCATTCTTCTACATGTTGACCTCCAGTTGAACCAGCACCATTTGCTGAAAATGCTATCTTTTTTCCATTGGATGGTTTTGGCTCCTTTGTCAAAAATCAAGTGCCCATAGGTGTGTTGGTTCATTTCTGGGTCTTCAATTCTGTTCCATTGGTCTATCTGTCTGTCTCTGTACCAATACCATGCAGTTTTTATCACTATTGCTCTGTAATACTGCTTGAGTTCTGGGATAGTGATTCCCCCTGAAGTCCTTTTATTGTTGAGGATAGCTTTAGCTATCCTGGGTTTTTTGTTATTCCAGATGAATTTGCCAATTGTTCTGTCTAACTCTTTGAAGAATTGGATTGGTATTTTGATGGGGATTGCATTGAATCTGTAGATCGCTTTTGGTAAAATGGCCATTTTTACTATATTAATCCTGCCAATCCATGAGCATGGGAGATCTTTCCATCTTCTGAGGTCTTCTTCAATTTCTTTCTTCAGAGTCTTGAAGTTCTTGTTGTACAAATCTTTTACTTGCTTGGTTAAAGTCACACCGAGGTACTTTATATTATTTGGGTCTATTATGAAGGGTGTCGTTCCCTAATTTCTTTCTCGACTTGTTACTTTTTTGTGTAGAGGAAGGCTACTGATTTATTTGAGTTAATTTTATACCCAGCCACTTTGCTGAAGTTGTTTATCAGCTTTAGTAGTTCTCTGGTGGAACTTTTGGGATCTTAAATATACTATCATATCATCTGCAAATAGTGATATTTTGACTTCTTCTTTTCCGATCTGTATCCCTTGACCTCCTTTTGTTGTCTGATTGCTCTGGCTAGAACTTCAAGAACTATATTGAATAAGTAGGGAGAGGGCAGCCTTGTCTAGTCCCTGATTTTAGTGGGATTGCTTCAAGTTTCTCTCCATTTAGTTTAATGTTAGCAACTGGTTTGCTGTATATGGTTTTTACTATGTTTAGGTATGGGCCTTGAATTCCTATTCTTTCCAGGACTTTTATCATGAAGGGGTGTTGAATTTTGTCAAATGCTTTCTCAGCATCTAATGAAATGATCATGTGGTTTTGTTCTTTCAGTTTGTTTATATAATGGATCACGTTGATGGTTTTCCGTATATTAAACCATCCCTGCATGCCTGGGATGAAGCCTACTTGATCATGGTGGATGATTGTTTTGATGTGCTCTTGGATTGGTTTGCAGAATTTTATTGAGTATTTTTGCATCGATATTCATAAGGGAAATTGGTCTGAAGTTCTCTTTCTTTGTTGGGTCTTTGTGTGGTTTAGGTATAAGAAATTGTGGCTTCGTAGAAGGGTAGTGCTCCATCTGTTTCAATTTTGTGGAATAGTTTGGATAAAATTGGTACGAGGTCTTCTATGAAGGTCTGATAGAATTCTGCACTAAACCCGTCTGGACCTGGGCTCTTTTTGGTTGGGAGACCTTTAATGACTTCTTCTATTTCCTTAGGAGTTATGGGGTTGTTTAACTGGTTTATCTGTTCCTGATTTAACTTGGGTACCTGGTATCTGTCTAGGAAATTGTCCATTTCCTGCAGATTTTCAAGTTTTGTTGAATATAGGCTTTTATAGTAAGATCTGATGATTTTTTGAATTTCCTCTGAATCTGTAGTTATGTCTCCCTTTTCATTTCTGATTTTGTTAATTTGGACACACTCTCTGTGTCCTCTCATTAGTCTGGCTAAGGGTTTATCTATCTTGTTGATTTTCTCAAAGAACCAACTTTTGGTTCTGTTGATTCTTTCTGTGGTCCTTTTGTTTCTACTTGGTTGATTTGGCTCTGAGTTTGATTATTTCCTGCCTTCTACTCCTCCTGGGTGTATTTGCTTCTTTTTGTTCTAGAGCTTTTAGGTGTGCTGTCAAGCTGCTGACATATGCTCTTTCCTGTTTCTTTCTACAGGCACTCAGCGCTATGAGTTTTCCTCTTAGCACAGCTTTCATTGTGTCCCATAAGTTTGGGTATGTTGTACCTTCATTTTCATTAAATTCTAAAAAGTTTTTAATTTCTTTCTTTATTTCTTCCTTGACCAGGTTATCATTGAGTAGAGCATTGTTCAATCTCCACGTTTATGTGGGCATTCTTCCCTTATTGTTATTGAAGACCAGTTTTAGGCCGTGGTGGTCTGATAGCACGCATGGGATTATTTCTATCTTTCTGTACCTGTTGAGGCCCGTTTTTTGACCAATTATATGGTCAATTTTGGAGAAAGTGCCATGAGGAGCTGAGAAGAAGGTATATCCTTTTACTTTAAAAATAGAATGTTCTATAAATATCCGTTAAGTCCATTTGGCTCATGACTTCTCTTAGTCTGTCTACATCTCTGTTTAATTTCTGTTTCCATGATCTGTCCATTGATGAGAGTGGGGTGTTGAAATCTCCCACTATTATTGTGTGAGGTGCAATGTGTGTTTTGAGCTTATTAAGGTTTCTTTTACGTATGTAGGTGCCCTTGTATTTGGGGCATAGATATTTAGGATTGAGAGTTCATCTTGGTGGATTTTTCCTTTGATGAATATGAAGTGTCCTTCCTTATCTTTTTTGATGACTTTTAGTTGAAAATTGATTATATCTGATATTAGAATGGCTACTCCAGCTTGCTTCTTCTGACCATTTGCTTGGAAAGTTGTTTTCCAGCCTTTCACTCTGAGGTAGTGTCTGTCTTTGTCTCTGAGGTGTGTTTCCTGTAGGCAGCAGAATGCAGGGTCCTCGTTGTGTATCCAGTTTGTTAATCTATGTCTTTTTATTGGAGAGTTGAGGCCATTGATGTTGAGAGATATTAAGGAATAGTGATTATTGCTTCCGGTTGTATTCATATTTGGATGTGAGGTTATGTTTGTGTGCTTTTCTTCTCTTTGTTTTGTTGCCAAGACGATTAGTTTCTTGCTTCTTCTAGGGTATAGCTTGCCTCCTTATGTTGGGCTTTACCATTTATTATCCTTTGTAAGGCTGGATTTGTAGAAAGATATTGTGTAAATTTGGTTTTGTCATGGAATATCTTGGTTTCTCCATCTATGTTGATTGAGAGTTTTGCAGGATACAGTAACCTGGGCTGGCATTTGTGTTCTCTTAGGGTCTGTATGACATCAGTCCAGGATCTTCTGGCCTTCATAGTTTCTGGCGAAAAGTCTGGTGTGATTCTGATAGGTCTGCCTTTATATGTTACTTGGCCTTTTTCCCTTACTGCTTTTAATATTCTTTCTTTATTTTGTGCGTTTGGTGTTTTGACTATTATGTGATGGGAGGTGTTTCTTTTCTGGTCCAATCTATTTGGAGTTCTGTAGGCTTCTTGTATGCCTATGGGTATCTCTTTCTTTAGGTTAGGGAAGTTTTCTTCTATGATTTTGTTGAAGATATTTACTGGTCCTTTGAGCTGGGAGTCTTCTCTCTCTTCTATACCTATTATCCTTAGGTTTGATCTTCTCATTGAGTCCTGGATTTCCTGTATGTTTTGGACCAGTAGCTTTTTCCGCTTTACATTATCTTTGACAGTTGAGTCAATGATTTCTATGGAATCTTCTGCTCCTGAGATTCTCTCTTCCATCTCTTGTATTCTGTTGGTGAAGCTTGTATCTACAGCTCCTTGTCTCTTCTTTTGGTTTTCTATATCCTGGGTTGTTTCCATGTGTTCTTTCTTGATTGCTTCTATTTCCATTTTTAATTCCTTCAACTGTTTGATTGTGTTTTCCTGGAATTCTTTCAGGGATTTTTGTGTCTCCTCTCTATGGGCTTCTACTTGTTTATTTATGTTTTCCTGGAATTCTTTCAGGCATTTTTGCGATTCCTCTCTGTAGGCTTCTACTTGTTCTCTAAGGGAGTTCTTCACGTCTTTCTTGAAGTCCTCCAGCATCATGGTCAAATATGATTTTGAATCTAGATCTTACTTTTCTGGTGTGTTTGGATATTCCATGTTTGTTTTGATGGGAGAATTGGGCTCCGATGGTTCCAGGTAGTCTTGGTTTCTGTTGCTTGGGTTCCTGCGCTTGCCTTGCGCCATCAGATTATCTCTAGTGTTACTTTGTTCTGCTATTTCTGACAGTGGCTAAACTGTCCTATAAGCCTGTGTGTCAGGAGTAGACCTGTTTTCCTGTTTTCTTTCTGCCAGTTATGGGGACAGAGTGTTCTGCTTTCGGGCGTGTAGTTTTTCCTCTCTACAGGTCTTCAGCTGTTCCTGTGGACCTGTGTCTTGAGTTCACCAGGCAAGTCACTTGCAGGAGAAAAGTTGATCTTACCTGTGGACCCGAGGCTCATGTTTGCTCTCGGGGTGCTGCCCACGGGCTCTCCGCTGCGGCAGCAACCAGGAAGATCTGCGCCGCCCCTTCTGGGAAGTTCCGTGCACCAGAGTTCCAGATATCTTTTGGTGTTTTCCTCTGGGATCAGTACTGTGTGCAGCGTGCAGTCTCTTCTGGTTTCCCAGGCGTGTCCGCCTCTCTGAAGGTTTAGCTCTCCCTCCCACGGGATTTGGGTGCAGAGAACTGTTTATCCGGTCTGTCCCTTCAGGTGCGGTGTCTCAGATGCGGTGGACCTGCTGCTCCTGGGCCCTCCTCTACGGGTACCCAGAGGCCGTTAACAGTTTCCTCCTGGGCCAGGGAAGTGAGCAGGGGTGGGCAGCGTTGGTGGTCTCCTCCGCTCTGCTGCCTCAGGAGTGCCCGCCCGGCCAGGCGGCGAGAACTCCCCTCCAGGGGGTCTGGGAGCAGAGACCTGCTGAGGGCAGGGATCCGCCGGCCCCGGAGTCTGGCCAAACACTGGAAGTGTCCGGTCCCAGAGGAACTCCGCCTCTGTGAGACCTGAGTTCACCAGGCAAGTCGTTTGTAGCAGAAAAGTTGGTCTTACCTGTGGGGTGCTGCCCACGGGCTCTCCGCGGAGGCAGCAACCAGGAAGATCTGCCATAGCTGATACTTAGCAGCATCTAACTGTTCCCTTTGTCTTTTAGCAAAAACCACCTATGTTTTTAAAAAATATAGACCAAGCTAATTTGCATCTAAATATTTTATAAAGTTTAAGATAAGTGCATTTAGGGAATTAGAAGCTATCCTAGAATTCTAAATATTTTATTAAGAACCTTGGGTAGAGTTATGGTTTTAAAAGAATCAAAATACATTTACAATATCAGTCCAAGACTAGGTTGTCAAACAGGACTATGTAACAACAACTAAGAACAGCAAGCAGCATAATTTCTATTCCGCCTCTAAGGCACCTACAAAAATAACATATAGTCACTCCTCACTGTATGAAGTAATAAAGAAACTAACATGACTAGCACTTTCTGAAGCCAGTGTCTGGATCTTTGAATTCATTTGGAAAAATGAGCAGGATGCCTTCTCATCACTTCTTGAAGCAGTTTTATTGCATCTTATCTACAGCATCTCATAGTCCTCTTCCTTAGTTCACTGCCTCATGAACATGCATAGTGCAATTTCTGTGCCTTGGATACTATCAAGGCTAGAATGAGCTCTATAGGTATGCTGCCTCACCAAATGCTCAATGACATATAAGAGGCCTGACTTTGCTGCTCTATTACACAGGACATCTTGGATCTTTGAAGACCAGACTTGAAATAAACTACACCCCCCCACCTCTGTGTCTTCCTCTCCCTCTCTCTCTCCCTCCCCCTTGTGATGTGTGTTTGTATGTGGGGTGGGGAGACGAAGAGGGAGAAAGAGGTAAGCCGATTAATAATGCTCAATCATATCTGGACTGCTTGCAATGTTAAACATTTAAAATCATCAATGTTTGGCACTGTGGAATTGTTTTATAGAATAAATTATCCATCAAATGACATTTTTAACCATTTATTTTACTGGTGGGAAGTTTACATTTGCACTACTGTGAATCTTAGAAGTCAGAGTAGAACATGTGCAATCTTGATGGAGTCAGTTTTCTCCTTCCACTATGTGGGCTCCAGGGATTAATTTTAGGTCATCAGGCTTCGCACTAAGTGTCTTTATCTGCTCAACATGTTGCTCCCTCACATAACACTTTTAAACTTTGTAATTGATTTATAAACAAGCTACATGATCTCAGAATATTCCAGTGTGTGTGTGTGTGGGGGGGGGTTAACCGTCAATGATGATGGTGATGATAATGATGAGGATGATGGTGGTGGTGATAGTGATAGTGGTGATTTGTAAAGGAACTATAATTTCCAGAAAATGAAGCTACATCTACATTGAATATTTCAAGAAGATGATTGGCTGATAAAAAATTTTGTAATTTCTTGGGGAATCTTGGCATATTGAACAGTAGTTTACTAAATATTTCTATGCATAAACCAACATTCTGGTGACTTTCTGACAAGCTATATTGAAATGTATGAGGAGATACCTAAGTTTCAGAAACCCAGAGGCTAAGAAATCCATCAAATATGCTATGAAGTTCAGGGCAGAGAAGTTCCTGCTTTTCTGAAGTCTTCTCTCTTGTTATTTCACTAGTATATAGAAGTGTGTAAATATGTTGACTTACAAATAGTGCAATAGGATCTTTATGAAACCATTAGCATGATGGAACATGAAATTCATGGTAACCTAAATCTATGTTCTCAGTCCATGGTCACCCTCTAGAACAAAGAATCTCTTAGTACTTTTGAGGTAAAAGCTGTGTTTTGTATGTCCTCACTTGCTGGTCCATTGTCATGCCTGATTATCTGTGATCCTCACAGTTCATTTTTGTGTAGTCATCTTCTTCCCATTTCACTGATGAACCATTGAAGCAAAAGTTGGTAAAAATCAAAAGGTACACAGTCTCTAGAACCATGCATAGAATTACAGTAGAGTTCCCCTTTGCGAATCCGGACTTCCCACTGAATTTTATGCCTTGTTCTTTTGTGTTTATTTGTTTTGTTTTCTATCTCCCTTTATTTATGTTGCTGAGTTCTAATAATGAAGTTTTTTGGGAAGCCTTACAGAGAACACTTGGTAATTCATTCCTTCTTCAGGACTACGGAGATCTCTCTATTCTTTGTCTTGACAATAATTAAGCTAATTTCTATTATTTTTCAAGATAGCATTCTTTCCCCCATGAAGCAAGTCTGGTGCGTTTTTGAATACTCAATATGCCTTCCTAGACTCTCCCTTTGATTCCATACCACCATTCATCCAGGTTGAGCATGCTGAGAAAAGTGGCTCTTACCGGTAATATTGCAGTACACCTGAAGGGGTCCCAGCGGCCCACTGCCATCAGAGTCAACATAGAAGAACCCAGCTGTGTGACCTTTGTGTCTATACACCTCACATGATTGCTCATAGATGGCTGTAAAAAGAAAAAGGCAAACTCTACTTGATTCTTAATATTCCCCACAAGAGTCAGTAGCTCATACTTTAGCCAATTACTCATGAGTTTTCCTTCCCCTCATGTATAGTCCCTGGAACATTTATAGGTCAGTGTTCTGGTACTTGGAAGACTTGTACACTATTTCAGCTTCATTTTTGTTGCTGTGAAAAATACCCTGACAAAAAAATCAACTTAAATGAGAAAGGCATATTTTAGCCCACAGTTTTTGCACAGTTTCGCACACTTGGTTATTCACACTTGTATTACTCATACCAAGGCAGAAACCAGATGAGTAAAACCATACCCCATTCTCAGTTTGGGACTGAGATTAAATACCCTTTGCAGAGAGGAGTGTCTTGGGAAGAAATGGTTTCTCTACTGTTTCACTATAGAGAAACGACAGTTGTAGGAATTTGAGGCAATTAATCACATCAGATCCACAACCACTAAGAAACAAATACACATTTGCTTCCTGGATTGATTATACTCTGCTTGATTTCTCTACTCTAGTAGTTCAGAAACTAGGCTGGATGAGTTTATGCCAACTGGACACAAGCTCTTGTCATTTTTGAAAAAGGAACACGAATGGAGAAAATACTCCCAACTGACTGGAGTATAAAGAACCACATATGGAATTTTATTTATTGATTGATGTGACAGATCCCAGTTCACTGGAATCAATGACACTTCTGAGAATAATTGACCTATGTGTCATTAGAAAACAGGATACTCAAGCCATGAGAGTAATCCAGTAAGCAGTGAGGGCAGGGTCTCAAGGCAGGAATGTGTAGTCAGGAACTGATGCAGAAGCTATGAAGGGATACAGATTACTAACTCCTTCTTCATGGCTTGCTCTGCATGCTTTATTAGGCTATTCAGTGCCCCTTGCCATTAGAAAGCACAAACTACAATTGGCTGCCCACTTCAGTCACTACTCAAGAACTAGCACTACAGGCTTTCCTATAGCTCAGTCTTACGGCAGCATTTTATCTATTGAAGTTTCAACCTCTGAGACTACTCTAGGTTGTGTCAGGTTGACAAAACCTAGCCAGCATAGTATGTCCAGATGTGTATATGGAGGTAAGAGGACAACTTCAGGTGTCTGTTATCATCTTCCTTTTGGCTTTATCCATGGTCCCTTGTCATTTTATTGCTTCATATCCCATGGGCTTGCAGGCCTGTCAAAGTATAGTGGAAGAGCACATTCTGGCTTTGATGTTGGTCCTGGGAATGGAAAGTAAGACCTTCATGCCAAAAGCACTTTTATCTATTGAACCATCTCTCCAGCTGCAGATTAATCTATTTCTGTATAAGGATTCTTCACGGAAGATCTGCTATTTTGTTTCTCTCTTCCATCATGCACTCTAACCCTTGAACTTGTTCTTCCTTCTACTTCCTGTGCTTGGCTTTTTTAATTTTGTTTCACCATCCTATTATTTTGATGTTTTTTTCATATTGTTGTTGTATTTGTTTTGTCACGTATATGTCTTCTTGCAAGTTTAATTCTTTTTTTTGTCTTTATGTGTTTAAACTATTGTTGAATCTTTTATTGAGTTGTGACAAAATAGGTCAAACATGCCTAATATCTCCAAAATCCCTTTGTCAGTATGAGTTTAATTTAGCATGTCTCAAAGGACCTGTGCCATGAGACATGGAAGGCACACATATTCTCCTATAGTGTCCTATGAGAACAGGACAGAACACAGGGCACAGTCTCACAGTTATCAGATTTTATTTAATTTTCTAACAGGAAGTAAAAATTAGCTAAGAAGTTTGGTGTAACTCCACCCCCCCACCCCTGCCCCAAATGTGGAATCATTTTCTTTCTTGACTAAAAGACAAAGATGCCTTGGTACTTCTCGGTAGCTTCTTTTTTTCCAGATGCCAGAGATACCAGCTCTTCAGAAGGAGTATTAGTGTAGTAGTGAAGCCTCTTTAATGGAAAACAAGATCTCTGTAAGCTTGAGGCAACACTGTTCGAAATAAAGAACTCCACACCAGCCAGTATGACATATTACAACCTTATTTCAAAAAGGAAAAACAAACAAAACAGACAAACAGAATCAAAACAAAACAGGAGACTAGAACATCTGGCCCAGGTGGAACTTACTATTGTAATTGGGCCAGGTCAAGTCACTTGACCTTGGGACTGAGTTGACCTTAAGACATACTAAGGACATAAAAGGAATATATGTCCTTTTACAGGGATACTTCACACAATTCATATTTGTAGTAGAGACTTTATGAGTTGGACCACCATGAGATTCAGCAAGTTCTCACACTCTTTCTGAACTCTTATCTAGTATTGCTTTAATGATTACGAAGCCATGAAGGAGAAGGTAACACTGGGCCCAGTCATACACTCAACACCAAGATCAAATGACAAGTGAATCATAGATTTGGGTATTAAAAAGTGGAAGGCACGAATGTTCTTGAGGAAAAGCGGACTCAGTGTTTTTTTATAAACTTGAAGAAGCAAAGATAATGACAGTTTATTCAAAATCATAAATAGTAGTAACATGGCCAAACATACTTCAAATAAAATGAATGAAAAGGAAAAAAAGAAGTTAAGGATAAAATGGGAAGCAAACACTAATATCACAAATATTAATATGCAGTCTTAAATTATATAGAGGGCACAGAGGCAGGAAGCACAGAACGTCTTGCTGAGAAGTAAGGGCCTGCCTAAAAGAAAATCAAAAGGCAGTTGTTGGTTGGGCTTGGGAGACCGCTGTAAAAAGAAGGCTTTCCATACAAGCCTACAAACCTGATCCTGATTGCTAGAACCCATATACAGAACTGTGTGTGCCTAGAATCCCAGCTGAATTGAAGAGCTCCAGGTTCAGTGACAGACACTACCTCAAAAGAGAAAGTGGAGAGTGACAACATAAGATAGCCAACATCAACACCTGTCCATATACACATGTGATTGGACAGATAAGCATACCCATGTAGAGGCACACATACAATATTAGTGAAAGTTTGGAGGTATCTCTTTGTGGTCACCACAAGATACTAAGGGTATCAAGATTTTTATATCGGGTTTTTAGCCTCCCTTAGAATAATTTGAAATGGTCTTTATTAGAAGTTTGAGGAGAATCCCCAAGGTAGGCAAAGCTGAAAATCTCAGTAACTTCTCAGAGGAAGAGAATGGAGACGATAAAGGGGACAGAGGAAGCCATTGTGTTTCAGGTAAGCAGACATGGAGGTTAGCCACATGGTGCCAGGTGGTCATCTGGTGGGTAGGATTTCAGAAAAAGAGAAACTTGTGTACCCTGGAGAACATTCTTAAGTTTTGGTCAACATCCAATAAAGAAAAGCAAAAGACAAGAAAGAGGAAGCATTTATTAGTAAGAACACAAAAATTCCCACAGACTCAGCAAAAATCTCAGAACACCTCACAGGAAGAGCACTAGGGAATTGGCATTCTAGAAAGGAGAGCATTGTCTAGAAAAACAATTCCTCCTTTTATCTTTTTACCAAACATTGAAAACCTGCCTTCTGAGGCTTAGATGGTAGGCCATCTCAACTTTATTAATTCTTTATTTTAAAAATTTGTTTGTTTGTTTATTATGAATACACTGTAGCTACCTTCAAACACACTGGAAGAGGACATCAGATTCCAATACAGATGGTTGTGAGCTACCATATGATTTCTGGGAATTGAACTCTTAAGAAAGGAGACAATAAAATGTCTTCAACAAGAGGGAGATTCTGTTTATCACAGAAAGATGCTTTGGATATAGCAATATTTGCCTCTATTAAAAACACCAACTAGTAAATTCTGCATTGCTGTTGAATTGTTACTGTCAGGAGTTCATGCAAAGATTTGCACTTCTCAGCAAAAAGGCTAATGGCAGAAACATCAGGTCCTTTAGGATAAACTTTTACACAAACAGAGTAGATGTGTATTGGGACCAGGCAGAACAAACAGATCCGTTTTCATATCTGAGGGAAATAGTCTGAGTACAGTTGTAGGAGAGAATTTATTGTCTAATGAAAAATTTGGAACATCCTTGTGATGTTCTCTCTCATTAAAGATGATGATATTATTGAGATAACAAAATAGTTTTATTTCAACCTCACCTTTTCAAGTACCAAAGGTCAGAGGAATATTCTTGCTGTTTTGCCATTTATATTTCTATTTTAAATCTATGGAAACAAGTATGAAACTCAGTTTAAAGGGTGTGTGTGTGTGTGTGTGTGTGTGTGTGTGTGTGTGTGTGTGTGTGTATGTGTGTGTGTGTGTGTGTATCCCTGTGTGCGTATATGTGGACACATTTATGTGTGCATATAGAGGCTAGAGATTGACATTAGGTGTCTTCCTCCATTATTCTCCTTACTGCCTACCAGGACTTTTAAAGTTGATGGGCATATGCCATCATTTACTCATGCCAGAGTAAACTTAATTCAGTTGGTTCTCTTATTCCATCTCAAGCACATTGGGAATTGAACTCAGGTTGTAAGACTCATTAGCAAACATCTTAACCCTCTTACAATCTTGGAAGCCTGTGCACCTTGGATTTTGAGAATGAATCTGAAGCTCATCAATTTGGCAAGACTGCTTGGCCAGTGAGCCTCAGAAACATACCTGGATCTGCCTACCAAGCACTATGATTACAGGTGCAGACTACCATGCCTGGCTATTTTTTGTGGGTCCTGAAAATTATAACTCAAATGCTCATGTTAACATGGTAAGCTTTTCACTCAGTAAACTGTATATATTTCTTCTTGGCACCTATATTTAAGGGTTAAAACATGTTTTAATTCTTCTTAGCATATCTATTATTTTCTTGTACATATGTAAACATATATACAAGAATGTGTGCAACAATAATTAATTTTAAAAGAGGAGAAGGATTTGAAAAACAGCAAAGAATGTTTATGGCATGGTTTGAAGGGAGGAAAGTGACAAGATAAATAATGTAATTACAATTTCAAAAATAAAAGAAATAATTAAAAATGTTTCAATTCTGTGTCTCTTCTTTCTTGTGGTATCCTAGGTGATGGAGTTTACCACTTAATTATAATCCAATACAGAGCTATACACACTGCCTATAGACATAAATAAAATCAAATTAATTCTGGGAATGAATAATATGTGAAACATGTTATTTAGCAGCAATTTATTTAATTAAGTTTATCAAACCCCTAGTGCATGAGATTTTTGAGAGTTTGACTGGGCCTTGTGTCAACCAAGAAAAGAAAATGTCATTAAAACTAACTAGAACCACAAAAATCAGTTAAAAGACTATCAGGGAATTATATTGGAGTTTGCAGAGCTTTTGAGATCTGAGGTCACAAGCAGCACTCAAAAGACATGGTAAGATGTCCTGGTTCAATATTAGAACACAAAGAAAGAGTCAGAAGGTGCTGTATGCTCCTGGGTTATAGACCGTCAAATCCCTGATGTATGACGAAGGATTGGAAAGTACCAAGATTGGTAACTACTTTCAACTTCGACTCTACTCAAGCCTTATGTATACTTTAAAGCCTCTTTTGAAACGAGACATCAAAGGCAGTCTGTAGAAACCATCACTATATATAAAACAAAAGCTTTATGTACAAAATGCCTGTTACATAGTAGGACATACTGGCATTCTACAATGCAGTAAGTCAGTCTACAAAATACACAGTAAGCAATCTGAATAATGTGATATGGCTAAAATATAAATATGAAAATATCGATGATAAAAACTCTTTTTAGTAGTCCATTCCTAAAGGAAGTCCAGCCTATTGGTAGCAGAAAAGTAAATGTACCTTATGTTGGTGCTGGGCTGAGATGAATGTCAGTGGCCATGACTTCAGTGACAGTTTTCCTCTGACTATATTAATTGGCAGCCACAAATCTTGACACCATCCTGGAAACTCACGATTTACAAGATGCCCTATGACATCAGACTAAAAACAGTGTTCTGAAAAGTTTCTTGGAAAAGATTCAGTTTGGACTGGAGGAAAGACTCAGCTAACTGAGAACATGTGCTGCTCTGCCCTGGGTTTGTTCCCCAGTACTCACAATGTACCTCTTACAATGATCCGTATCACCAGTGCTAGAGCATCTGACACTTTTCTGGCCTTTGTGGATACTCAAGAGCACATGGTACATATTGAGACAAGTAGACACACACACACACACACACACACACACACACACACACAAACTCAAGCACAAACACATACACATAAAAATAAGTAAAAATAAATTTAACTTTAAAAATAATTTCATTTTACTCTTCAACAAGTTAAAGAAGCATTATTTCAAAATGAACAGAAATTGTATAGAATCACAGTGATAATGGAGGGAAAGCAGTCAGCAGAACCTTGATTGTAATGCGGTTACCTTGCAAGCATAAGGACTCCAGGATGATTCCCAGAATTCACATAAAATGACCAAATGAATAATCAAGCAACCACAAAGTCTGGGTGTGCAAACCTAGCAACAAGGAGGCTAATCCCTGAACTTTTGTTACCAACCTATTTGATGAGTTTCAGGATAGTAAGAGACCCTGATTCAAAATAAAATAACAGTATATGTGGACATGTCTTGAAGAACAAAACTGGAGTTTATGATCTGTCCTCCACATATGTACATATGCATTTGTACCCATGCATACACAGATATGCATACAGAAACAAATAACTGATAAATGGTGGCACACCACAGATTGTTGCTTTTATGTTCCAGGTGCTGAAGATGTACCTGCATCCTCCACTGTTAGTAAGTACCAGCTGTTTCCAGATACTATACTATCTTAGTTTTCTCATCCTTTTCTCATCTTAACCTTTGTGTTTCCAGGAACCTTAATTTACAGAGAAGCAGCCATAAAGTACTGTGTCTAGAGTATGTCCCAAGACATATTCTATCAGCTCAGTCATGACTCCTCAGAGAAACATTTAAAAAAGAGAACCTTGATTCACTATCTTTCTTAAATATTTTCTTTCTGAAATCTAAAAAATCATTTTTCTCTAATACTGATTTTCTCTTGTTGAAGATGTTACACAAGCCATAGTTCCGAGTCACTGCTGCCCTACCACTCATTGCTGCTTTGCCATACTGTGTGGAGAGCATATGCTACCAAAGCAGTTTGCTTTACTTTATCTAATGGTTTACATTGGTTATGACGTCTGTGCAAGCTAGGTTCTCTCAGATATTTGGCAAGCATGCCTCCTCATTGTCAGGAACATAAGCAGGACTACTGAGAGGAGGATGAAGAGAGCCAGCAAGCGCAACTGTAGCTTTTTTTTTTTTTTAGCGTGAGTCAAAAATCCAGGTTTGATGCATGGTTGTAATCCCAGTGTGAAAAGGCAGCTGTCAGAAGATCCCTAGGACTTGATGCCAGGTAGCCAGGCTAAATGATGTACTCTAAATGCCAGTGAGAGACCCTGTCTTGAAAAGCTACATGGCCAGCTCCTAAGATAAAATAAATCTCCACACTCTCACACTTTCACACTTACATGTCTACAGACATATGTTCATCCCCCCACATGCAAGTGCAAATCTTTGTAAAAGAGGTCTCAGTGGATATCCTGGTAGTTTTAATGACTTGGGGGACTGAGGCAGGAGAATCATTGAGCCTGGGAATTTTAAGCATGGAAAACAGATATTATTTCTTAAAATGAAATGTAGAAATTAAAAATGAGGACTGAACATGATGCAGGAGCATTTTAAAAACATTATAAGTTAAGATTTACTCCTTTATAACTAATTGAGGACTTTATATTTTTACATCTCATAATTCACAAATCAGACATCAAGGTAAACAATCAAAATGATATCCTTCTTTTTTGTAAGTTAGTGCAAAATTATGGTAACAAGGAAATTTCATATACAGCTAAAATTTTCATCCACACTTTCATTTCAAGATTATACAGGGAGGCATAGAAATGTGGCTCAATTACAAGAGTAACCGGTTCACATGTGTATGGCCACAGTTTCCATTCCCAGTACTGCATAAATTAGCATTATGTTAATTATCTGTAATATCTTGGAGATAGAGGTAGAGGATCAGAAGTCTAACACCAATCTTAGATAAATAGCAAGTTTGAGGGTAGCCTGAGGCTACATGAAGCCCTGGCTCAAAAAGTAAAATAAAATTCACAAGAAGTTCCTTATATTCACAAAATATAAGGAAGGAGAACCTTGTCTCAAATTAGGAGAGAAGAACCAGGAATAATGCTGTCCTTCATGGAGTTGAAAATGTAAAGCTAGGAATTTCATCACCATCGATGCAATGGTCACCTTGTCAAATCCACCTCACTGCTTTGGATAAAGCCTACCATTAATACCATATTTTTAATTTTACATGAGCTAAGCAACGTCACATACAGCATCACCTGCTTGCTACAGTTTTATGGAGTTTCAACACTGCAAAAATGTACAGGGATGAATAGGGTCATGATTTTTGTGAACACATATAAAAATCATCATGAAGCCACAAAAACCTCCACTTCATACATTAGATTTATACATTTATAAATCTCAATTTTTTACATTAGAAAAACCAAAACTTGGAGTTACATATATGGCTTGAGGTAAGTGTAATTTCTATGAAAGCATGAGGACTGAATTTTAACACTCAGTACCCATGAAAAAGCTTAAGACACCTTTTTATCATCTAGTCCATAAACACTGTGGGGAAAGGTACAAAAGGGTTTCTGGTTTGCATCCTAGCTCCAGACCCACTTTCTCAAAGATAAAGTAAAAATTCTTAGCCAGGACACCTAAATTCATCTTCTGGCTACTGCATGTGAGTATGCGTGTGCATACATACACAAATAGCTGCACATACATCTCTCACACAAAGAAACAATAATTTTTAAAGGAAAAATTAAAGCAAACAAATATGAAAGTCAGAGAGAAAGAGATCTATCATCTTCATTCAGGCCAGTAGCTGCTACTAGGGTGGCTTGATCTTGCCTAAGCTGGCCTTCGTGCCAGTTCACTGTCACTCAACTACTAGAATCATTTCTTTCATCTTAGAAGTAATGGAATTTCACTAATAAAGAATAATTATAGATGCTGAGGACAGTTCCAACATTGTTCAATGAGTTATGCAATTTGCAGATCATTTCTAGAGATGAAAGAGCAGAGCTCAGTAAGGGATCTCACAACCATGGTGTTACAATCAGCACACCATGAGAAAGCTGAGCAGAAACCATAACACTTCTATTAGATGTGACACACAATAGAAACCTTCCACCACATGTCTTCAACCCTACTCTAGGTGAATGACTCCAGTTTTCCTCTCCACATAACTTCTCCCCACGCTATTTAGTCAAATGCAAACAACATATTGTCTTTGGCTTGGTTCATTCTCTGTTGCACTAAAAAAAAATTGAATTACAGACCAATGGCAATTACCTTAATAACAGAGATCACAAGATATAAAATAGAAAATTATATTTTGGTAGCTCTCGGTTTTACTTGTTGGTTTGTTAGAGTCAGGGTCTCACTGTGTAGCTTAAGCTATACTCAAAATCCTCCTGATCAAGCCTCTTGAGCCCTGGGACTGTAGTCCTTTATTACTACTCTTGCCTCTATTAGGGAGTTTTATATAAAAATTATGGAATACTGGCTATAAATTCATGTGCATATGTGAGGTTTTGCGGGTATCTATGTGAAAATCTGAATGCCTGTGTGTATAGATTTGTGTGATTGCATGTACAAATGTGTGCATATAAAAGTGTGTATGAATATATGGAGGCCAGAGATCAATCTCAGGTGTCATTGCTCAGATACCATCCATTTTTTATGATTTTATTTATTTGGAGATTGAGATCTCTCATTATCCTAAGCTTACCAATTTAGAATAAACTGACTGGCCAGTAATCCCAAAGTACTCTCCTGTCTCTGTTTCCCAAGTACTGGGAGTCCTGGGTCACAACAAAAGCTTTAAGAAGTTTCTGGGTACCAAACATAGATCTTTATGCTGCAAATCAAGCTTTGGATGTACAAAAGAATCTTATTAGCAAAGTTTTATAAACCTGCTTTTAAAAAAATATCTTAAGTTTCTGTTGTTTTATAAAGAGATGATAATGAATAATTTCTAACTTTGTATTCATTTCAAGTCAGTATACCTTGCTAGTATATAGTCACTAAATATTTATTTTAATTCCTTGCCCGTGTTTAAGTTTTCTAAGCATGCACCTAGCAACTACTTCTTGAAAATATTCGAGTCTAAAGTATATATCTAGTATCAACCCACTTGGATCTGAAAGTAATGTACAGTGAGCAGTATTTACCCACTGAATTATAAGTATTATTCTTGCACCACATGCATGAACCCATGTATGCTCCTTCCAGTATCAATATTACAGTTTATTAATGATAAAAAAGAAAATGGATTAAATATCCAAAGCACTTGTCTTTAAATATTAGCTCAAATACTTGGAGGCTAAACAGGGAACAGCTGGTTACCAACTATCTATTCACAGATACTGCAAATGAACTCATGTAACTTTAAACTTTGCTCTAAGCTGTCCAACTGGTAGAGGATATATTTGAGAATGATACTGGCTCAGACTGCAAATATCACGTTCTGTCCTATAAATTCTGGAAATAAATACCCACTCCACACACACGTAGTTGTACTATACTCTTAACTTTCCAAATGGGCCTCAACATGACAGAGTAAATATGAACAATTCCTGGTAAGTTCTCAGAGGGCATCCAGACATCCATCCTATTGATACAGAATCTGTCTGTGTCATCATTGTTAGTGAGACTCAAGTCTTCTGCACAGGAGCTACTGATGAGCTTCAGATGTAGCTCAAATAGATTTATATAACATAGAGAATTTGTCTTCCAGTATAGATTGATAAATTTGTAGTTTCTATACATGTTAAAATGAAAAACAAGTATCTATCACCTATACAAATTTCATGTTTTTTGACAAAAAATGTTTGAACAATGTGCTCTGATCAAGCTTTTACAGAAGACTTTTTACAGCCAGGATGGCTTGATGGGTATTTCACAGGGTATTTATGTCCAAATTAAATTCTAAATTTAAAACACAGTGTAGTCCTTCCTGAAGTACCATGCTTTGAAAAATTCTGGGTTTTTTTTATTGGTTTTGTTTTGTTTTTTGTTTTGTGTTTTGTGTGTGTGTGTGTGTGTGTGTGTGTGTGTGTGTGTGTGTGTGAGTGTGTGTGTTTGTGCAAGTATGTGTTTGTGTGTGCGTGTATAGGTGTGTGTAGGTATGTGTACAAGTGTGTGTACATGTGTTCATGCAGGTGTCTGTTAATGTCAATCTGATGTCAGTTTCAGACATTCTTTCTCAGGGAGTCTCTTCTTCCATTCTGTTTACTTTTCTTTTTCCTTATTGATTTTTTATTGGATATTTTTATTTACATTTTAAATGTTATTCCTTTTCCCTGTTTCTCGCCTATAAGCCTCCTATCACATCCAGCTTCTCCTTCTTCTACCCTGCTCCAGCCTCTCTACCCTGATATTCCCATACACTGGAGACTCCAGCATGGAAGGACGAAGGCCTTCTCCTCCCATTGATGCCCAACATGACCATCCTCTGCTACATATGCAGCTGGAGTCATGGGTCTGTCCATGTGTACTCTTTGGATAGTTGCTTAGTCTCTGAGAGCTCTGGTTGGTTAATATTGTTGTCTTTTTTTTTCCTTTTTTTTTTCGGAGCTGGGGACCGAACCCAGGGCCTTGCGCTTCCTAGGCAAGCGTTCTACCACTGAGCTAAATCCCCAACCCCAATATTGTTGTCTTAGGAGTTCCAAACCCCTTTATCAACATCAATCCTTTCTCTAACTTCTCCAATAGTGACTCTGTTCTCTGTTGAATGGTTTGCTGCTAGCATTTGCCTTTGTATTTGTCACACTCCGGCTGAGCTTCTCAGGAAACAGCTGTATCAGGCTCATGTCAGCATGCGCTTCTTAGCTACATCAATATTGTCTAGGTTTTATGGATATATATATATATATATATATATATATATATATATATATATATGCTGGATCCCGAGGTGGAGCAGGCTCTGAATGGCTTTTCCTTTGTATCCATATCTCCTCCTATGAATATGTTTGTGCCCCTTTTTAAGAAGGACTGAAGTTTCTGCACTTTGGTCATACTTCCTCTTGAGCTTCATGTGGTCTGTGGATTGAATCTTGGGTAATTCGAGCTCTTGGGCTAATATCCACTTCTAAGTGATTGCATACCATGTTTGTGTTTTGTGATAGGGTTACCTCACTCAGAAGGATATTTTCTAGTCCCATCCATTTGCCTATGAATTTCTTGAAGTCATTGTTGTGATGGCTGAGTAGTACTCCATTTTGTCCATGTACTGTAATTTCTGTATCCATTCCTCTGTTGAAGGGCATCTGGGTTCTTTGCAGCTTCTGGCTATTATAAATAAGGCTGCTCTGAACATAGTGGAGCATGAGTCTTTGCTGTATGTTGGAGCATCTTTTGGGTGTATACACAGGAGTGGTGTAGCTGGGTCTTCAGGAAGTACAGTGTCCAATTTTCTGAGGTAACTCTGCTCTGAATTCCAGAGGGTTGTACCAACTTGTAATCTCACCATCAATGGAGGATTCTTCCTCTTTCTCCACATCATCTCCAGGATCTAGCCACTTGAGTTTTTGATCTTAGCCATTCTGAATGATTTCAGGTGGAATCTCATGGTTGTTTTGATTTCCATTTCCCTGATGACAAAAGTTGTTGACCAATTCCTTAGGTACTTCTCAGTAATTTGATATTCCTCAGCTGAATAATCTTTGCTTAGCTCTGTTCCCCACTTGTAATCAATCAATTTGGCTGTGTGGAATCTTCTTGAGTTTTTTGTATGTTTTGGATATTAGCCCTCTATCAGACATAGGATTGGTAAAGACCTTTTCCCAATCTGTTGCTTGCCATTTTCTCCTAATGACAGTATCCTTTGCCTTACAGAAGCTTTGCAGACTTATGAAGTCTAATTTGGGGACTCTTGATCTTACAGCATAAGCCATTGGTGTTTTATTCAGGAAAATTTCCCCACTGCCCCTGTGTTTTAGGCTCTTCCTCATTTTTCTTCTATTACTTTGAGTATATATGATTTTATGTAGAGGTCCTTGATCCACTTGAACTTAAGCTTTGTACAGAACAATAACAATAGATTACTTTGCACTCTTTTACATACTATCCTCTAGTTGAACTAGCACCATTTGTTGAAAATGCTATCTTTTTTCTACTGGATGGTTTTAGCTTCTTTGCCAAAAATCAAGTGATCCTAGGTGTGTGGGTGCATTTCTGGGTCTTTAATTCTATTCCAATGATCTGCCTGCTGGTCTCTACCAATACCATCCAGTTTTATTGTTGTTGCTCTGTAATACAGCTCAAGGTAAGTAATGGTGATTGCCCCAGAAGTTCTTTTATAATTGAGGATAGTTTTTGCTATCCTGGGTTTTATGTTATTCCAAATAAATTTGAAAAATTGTGCTATCTCATTCTATGAAGAATTGAGTTGGAATTTTGATGGGGATTGCAATCCTGAATATGTATGCTCCAAATGCAAGGGCAGCTACATTCATAAAAGAAAACTTAATAAAGCTCAAAGCACACATGGCACCTCACACAATAATGGGGAGAGATTTCTACACACCAAACTCTTTAATAGACAGATCATGGAAACAGAAACTAAATAGAGACATAGAGAAACTAACACAAGTTATAAACCACATGGATTGAACAGATATTTGTAGAACACTTCATCTTAAAACAAAAAGATATACCTTCTTGTCAGCACCTCATGGTATCATCTCCAAAATTTACCATATAATTTGTCACAAAATGGGCCTCAACAGACACAGAAAGATTGAAATCATTGTATGCACCCTATCAGAGCATCATGAACTAAGGCTGATCTTCAATAACAACAAAGAACAACAGAAGTCCCACATACATATGGCAGTTGAACAATGCTCTACTCAATAAAATTTGTCATGGAAGAAATAAAAAAATTAAAAACTTTTTAGAATATAATGAAAATGAAGGCACAACATACCCAAACTTATGTGACACAATGAAAGCAGTGTTAAAGGGAAAACACATAGCTCTCAGTGCCTCCAAAATGAAACTGGAGAGAGAGCATGCACTATCAGTTTGACAGAACACCTAAAAACTCTAGAACAAAAAGAAGCAAATACATAAAAAATAATCAAACTCAGGGCTGAAATCAACCAAGTAGAAACAAAAAGGACTATACAAACAAACAAACAAACTAGTAATGAGTTCTTTGAGAAAATCAAAGATAGATAAACCCTTAGCCAGACTAACCAGAGGGCACAGAGAGTATATTTAAATAAACAACCGCAGAAAGAAAAATGGAGACATAACAACAGAATCTGAGAAAATTCAAAAAATCATCAGATGCTACTAAAAAGTCTACATTCAACAAAACTGGAAAACATAGAGGAAATGGACAATTTTCTAGACATATACCATATACCAAAGTTAAATCCAGTACAGATAAACCGTCTAAAGAACTCCATAATGTATGAAGTAATAGAAGCAATTATTAAATGTCTCCCAACCAAAAAGAACCCAAGACTAGCTGGGTTTAGTGCAGAATTCTATCAAACCTTCAATGAAATTCTCATACTAATACTGTCCAAACTATTCCACAAAAACGAACCAGACTGAGCACTACCAAATCCTTCTGTGAAGCCACAATTATGCTTATACCTAAACTACACAAAGACCCAACAAAGAATGAGAACTGCAGACCAAGTTCTCTTATGAATATTGATACAAAAATACTCAATAAAATTGGTGGCATTGCAAACTGGTACAACCACTCTGGAAATCAGTCCAGAGGTTCCTCAGAAAATTGGACATACAACCACTTGTGGACCCAGATATACCTTTCCTGGGTCTATACCCAAAAGATGCTCCTACATACAACAAAGACACATGCTCTACTTGTTCATAGTAGCCTAATTTATAATAGCCAGAAGCTGCAAAAAACCTAGATACTCTTCACAATGGAGTACTACTCAGCTATAAAGAAAAGTGACTTCATGGAATTTGTAGGCAAATGGATGGAACTAGAAAATATCATGCTGAGTGAGGTAACCCAATCACAGAAAAACACACATGGTATGCACTCACTGATAAGTGGATATTAGCCCAAAAGCTCAAATTACCTAAGAGGCAATGCATGAACCACATGAAGCTCAAGAAGAAGGATGACCAAAGTGCAGATGCTTCACTTCCTAAAAGAGGTAAAAAAAATTTCATATGAAGGGATATGGAGGCAGTTTGGAGCAGAGACTGAAGGAACGGCCACTCAGAGCCTGCCCAACATGTGCCCCATATGTATAAAGCCACTAAGACTAGATAAGATTGACAAAGCTAAAAAGTGCATGCTGACAAGAGTTGGAAATACATGTCTCCTGAGAGACACAGCCAAAGCATGTCAAATAGAGAGGTGAATGTCAGCAGCAAACCACTGAACTGAGAACAGGACTCCAGTTGGAGTAATTAGAGAAAGAACTGAAAGAGCTGAAGGGGCTTGCAACCCCATAAGAGCAATACCAACCAACCAGAGCTCCCAGGGACTAAACCACTACCAAAAGAATATACATGGATTGCCCCATGGCTCCAACTGCATATGTAGAAGAGGAAGGCCTTGTTGGGCACCAGTAGAAGGAGAAGCCCATGGTTCTGCCAAGGTTGGACACCCAATATAAGGAAATATGAGGGGAGCAGCAAGGGGTGGTTGTGAAGAGGATAACCCTTATAATAGAAGGGAGGGTGATGGGATATAGGGCTTATGTCCGGAATTAACAGGAAAGAGAATAACATTTGAAATATAAATAAAAAAGTCCAATAAAAAAGAAAAAAATCTTTAACAAAAAACACCAACGTAATTATTAAATCTGAGATATAAACATACCTTTTTCAAAATTAATTGATAAGATACAAACATACAATTTTTACATTTTTAAATATCCAGCTTAATAGTTTTAACTTACGTGTTTTGATAACTCTTGTTTTTATTTTTGAATATGTTTTGTCGTTCTGGGAATAAAATGATTATTCATACAAAAAAGAAAGAAAGAAAGAAAGAAAGAAAGAAAGAAAGAAAGAAAGAAAAAAGAAAGGAAGAAAAAGAAAGAAAGAAATTTCCCCATTTCCCATGTATTTGAGGTTCTTCCCAATTTTTCTTCTATTACTTTGAGTGTATCTCCTTTTATGTGGAGGTCATTGATCCACTTGGACTTAAGCTTTGTACTGGGTGATAAGAAAAGATCAATTTGTGTTTTTCTACATGCTGACCTCCAGTTGAACCACCTGCATTTGTTGAAAATTCTCTCTTTTCCACTGGATGATTTTACCTACTACGTCAAAGTCTAAGTGGCATAGATATGTGGGTCATTTCTGGGTCTTCAATTCTATTTCATTGATCTATCTGCCTGTCTCTGAACCAATACCATACAGTTTTTATCTCTATGGCTCTGTAATACAGCTTGAGGTCAGGGATGGTGATTCTCCCGGAAGTTCTTTTATTGTTGAGTATAGTTTTCGATATCGTGGGTTTTTTGTTACTCATAATGAACTTTCAAATTGCTCTTCCTAACTCAGGGATTGCATTGAATCTGTAGATTGCTTTTGACAAAATGGAGTTTTTACTATAATAATTCTGGCAATCCATGAGCATAGGAGATCTTGTTACCTTCTGAGATTTCTTTCTTCAGAATCCTTCTTCTTTTCATACAGATCTTTCACTTGCTTGGTTAGAGTCACAACAAAGTATTTTATATTATTCATGACTATTGTTTGATGTTGGCTACTGGTTTGCTGTATATTGTTTTTACTATGTTTAGGTATAGGCCTTGAATTCCTAATCTTTCCAAGAATTTTATCATGAAGTGGTGCTGAATTTTGGCAAATGCTTTCTCAGCATCTAATGAGATGACCATGTTTTGTTTTGTTTTGTTTTTTTTCTTTGAGTTTTTATATATAGAAGAAAATATGGTTGAAATGGACAATTTTCTAGAGCGATTCCAGATGTCAAATTTACAGCAGAATTAGATAAACCTTTAATCATTTCCCTAAATAAATAGAAGCATTCATTAAATGTCTCCCAACAAAAAAGAAAAAAAAAATTCAGGATCAGATGGGTTTAGGGTAGAATTCTATTATACCATCAATGAAGACTTAATCTCAATACTCTTCAAACTATTACGAAAAGTTGAAACACAAGGAGCACTAACTAATTTGTCACAATTATGCTTATAACTAAACCACACAAAGTCCCTTAATGAAAGAGAACTTCAAACTAATTTCCCTTGTGAATATCAATGCAAAAATACTCAATAAAATTCTCACAAGCTGAATCCAAGAAAACATCAAAAATTTCATGATGATATTTGTAGAATATGATGCAAATCTGTCTTCTGATCTTCATTCAGATGGTTACACATACCCACAGTCATACACACACACAAATATAATCTATGTCAAATAGTTAAGCACAGAACATTGGTGAATTAGAGGATTCTGAAAAGGCTTTAGAAGAACATGTAGCAAATTCAGGTGTAACTCCTGACAAGAATATGCTTCATGCATTAACAAACCAATAACATAGTGTGAACTATGGAATAGCCAATGCCACATGTCCATATTTCAAAGTGCTATTGCAACCTGTCTTCTTTCCCTCCATGTGATGACTATTCCTGGCAACTAGAACTAACCTAAACCTAAAAGTATAGGGATTTTTCCTTATTTTGAAGTAGTATGATCCACTTCTGATCTGGATCTTTGAGGTAGAAAGATACATCATAATCCAGATCTTTTGAGCTGGGAAAACACATGCATTTAATCTGAATATATGAAGTGGGAAGACACACTTCAATTCATCTTATTTGAACTGGAAAATTCCACCTGTAGTCTGGGTTACATTTTTTTTTTTCGGAGCTGGGGACCGAACCCAGGGCCTTGCGTTTGCTAGGCAAGCGCTCTACCACTGAGCTAAATCCCCAACCCCACATTTTAAATATAAGAACATGAAAAAAGGAATCTTTTGCTTTTTGCCTGTTTGTTTTCTCTTGTCTCAGTAGCAAGTACATTCTTCCACTGGCATTAAGCCTACTTGTGAATTCCAGAATCTATTCAGACATCCAACCTCAAAGGCTGAGCAACTTCCAGATTCTTGGACTTTCCAATCACACCCAGCACATGTGTGTGTGTTCGTGTGTTTGTCTCTCTGTGTGTGTATCTATATGTATATTTAAATATGTGTATGTATACATACCATATATACATATGTATCTGTATATGAGAAATTAACCCATCTCTGACAAAGATTTCCAAAGGACCGCACAAATTAGGTAGTTTCTTACTACTGGAGAGAGAATGTTGTCCCTAGGGCCCTATGACAACTGTCACATGACTCTCACTTGTAGGGAAGACATCCTCATGTACTGCAGTCACCATGATCACCAAAACAAATTCTTCTTCCTTGATATCTGGATGTCATCTCATATCCCTCCCTTGTCTTCTTATTATACTGCATTCTGGGATGTGGTTCAGCTTTGTACCTGTTGTACTCTGGTCTTTTGAGCATTGCTCAGCTGATCACTTCCTGTTCACTCTCAGTTTTTAAAAACTACTATCTAAAGTGACCCAGACTTTTTCCTCCAACTGGCAAGTATCCTTTCTTAGTAACTGCTGCATGAACTCTGCCTACCCTTTACCAGTGCTCTATAGGGCTGTTAATGAGATTGGTTTATGTTGCCCTGCTACACAATTGAAAATTAAAGAACTTTGATTTCTTAATTGAGGAATCACACAGGGAAATCTATGTGTTCCCTTTTAGTTTTTAGTCTTCTAATTAGACAATTGGACCAGTTTTGTTGTTGTCCTTGCTGTTTATTAATTATTTTATTTATTTAAATTTCAAATCTCATCCCTTCGAGTCACCTCTCCCAGTTTCTCCCACATCTCCCCTCCTCTTTGGCTCTGAGAGGGTGTCCCACTAGGTATCCCCAGTCCTGAGGCATCTCTTCTCTACAGGATTAAGATAATCCTTCCCCACAGAGGACAGACAGGACAGTTCTCTGCTACATATGTGTTGGGGCCCTTTGACCAGACTTGTATACTGTTTGGTTGGTGGCTCTGTCTTACCCAGAGGTTCAGAATAATTGACACTATTGGCCTTCCTACGCAGTTGCCATGACCTTCAGTTCCTTCAATCTTTCCCAAACTTGTCCATAACAGAGGTTCCCTGGCCTCTGTTCAATGCTTTTCTGTCAGTATCTGCATCTGTCTCGGTAATCTGTTGTAGAGCCTCTCAGAGAACAGCCATGCCAGGTTCCTATCAGCAAGTACAACATAGCATTAGTAATAGTGTCAAGGATTGGTCCCTGCCCATTGTATTAATCCCAAATTTGACTGGTCACTGGTCAGTCATTTCTTCAGTCTTTGCTCCATTTTAGTCCCTGCAATTCGTTTAGACAGGACCAATTTGTGGTCAAATGTTTTGTAGGTGAGCTGGTCTCACTATCCCTTTGGTGGAGGTCCTGTCAGACTACTGGAGTTAGTATTTTCAGGTGGCTGGGTCTTTCTTGACTTTCCTCCAGCCCCCACACTGGCAACTGCAAATTTCCATACATTCTCTTCGCCCTCTGGGCCTCTCACCTGCCTCGCCCCATAACTGTTACTGTACCTTTTCCCATCCACTCCCCTCTCCTACCCAGGTCCTTTCATACTTTTCGCTGCCAAAATTATTTTGTACCCCCAATTAAGTGGGATTTAAGCATCCTAACTTGGGCCTTCTGTTTTTAAGCAGGGAGAAAGATGAGATTTGATACTCTTATAGAGACATTATTTCAACTTGTGCTTTCCTCTACTTTTCTGCTTGGCTTTTATTCCTACCTCACCATGATTTTCATTTACAGATTCAAAAACTTAAAATTATCTTTGCTGATGGGAAAGAGGAAAATTAAAGTGGATCAGAGAACCCTAAAAAAAATGAAAAAGTTTAAAAGGGACTTAGCTTTCCTACATCGCCAGTGACTAACATCCTGACTGCCATTGCCTCTCCAGACATAGAATTTACCACAGGGCACACAGTTGACCAGTCTTGCAGGAGCCTCTGCTGGGTCCCAAGAAGTCCTCATACACATTTGATAAATTTCTGTTAAAAACAGATCCTAATGTGTGTGTGTGTGTGTGTGTGTGTGTGTGTGTGTGTATGTATGTATGTATTTATGTATGTATGCATTATGCATGTTTGCGAGTAAGTGTGAAATCAAGAAGAAGAACATAAGGGAGATAAAAGAGAAAATAAGGAAGAGAGATAGAGTAGGACATTCACACATGTGTCATGAAAGTGGATTAGAGATTATAGGCAGAATATGAAAGAGCACAAGAATCACAGGAATGGTGAAGAAGGGGACAAAAGGAGAATTGACTGAAACAAATCTGAATTTCCACAATCAACTCAATTAGTCACATCACTGTGACACAAGGATATAACCAATTTAAGACATGACAGGTGTAGTGGGCTCACAGTGGCAGGGTACTGTGGTTCATCATGGTGAGGAAGTCACAGCAGCTGAATCATGAAGCAGCTGGATGCTTTTGCCTATAGTCAGGAAGCAGAGGGCTGAAACCCAGCTAACTTTCTACTTTGGCATTCCATCTTGGATTCTATGCCATGGGGTCCATTAAGCCAATCTAAGCATTCACACACAGAAGCTTGCCTTAGATTCAGTGAATTTGACAACAAATGTTAATCACCAGAGTATATCCAAAGTAAATAAGTCCAGACATGTCCTCTGGATATAATAACTCATCTCTTATATTTCCCCTAACTAAGCAAACTTTCATATCTTGTGCAAATCCTCATTCAAGATTCCCTATACCTATACTGTTCTGAAACTTTCAGTGCTATCTAGAAGACTACAATTACACACACACACACACACACACACACACACACACACACACACATAATGGTGTACTATACAACATAACAGATCACAATAGACTGTACATTCATTCTAATAGTTAAAAAATGCAGCTAAAAATATTCAAGCACTCTCCCACCTTATTTCTTTTTTTTGAGGTAGAGCCTAAATAAAACCCAGAAAATATGGATTCAGATAGTCAGACTACTAGCCAGCTTGGGCCTGTAATTCTCAATCTCTACCTTCTAAGACTTAAATCAGAGTCTGGCTACTATGTCCCTCCCACCGTGGTCTTCTTGCTTGTGTAGCAATCACCTTTACTTCAACATAATCACAAGAACGCACCTGGTTTATTTTTTATATTCGATATTTGATGTTTGATAATCTGATATAGAAATATCTAGTGTAGTGCTAGTTTCCTACAGTATTTGGCACAATAAATGTTGCAAAGATTTGTGACCTAGATACAACCAAGTCTACAGGCAGAATGCATTCCAATAAAGCTACGAACTGGTCCAATACATTTGTAGGTGAAAGTATCATACATTGGTGATAAAAGTATGTTACATTTTGAGTCTATATCATTTAGATAGGCAATGTAACCAGCTATACTTCCTAAGTTTGTATAAAACCCTCTATGGAAACCATACTGTAATAAAGTGGATGGAGAAGACATTTTTCAAATGGCCTACATGTAATTAAATAGCTCATGTAGGAAAAAGGACTGTTTCTGGAAAGAGAGGAGACAGACTTGGCACATAGGAAAATGGTAGTTCATAAAAGTACAAGGGAATTCCCATGTTCCAATGAAGAGTTTAGCTTTAATTTGGTATGTTAATTAGGTGAGCCAGAGGATATTTTGATTGGTGAATTTTAATGTTATTAACCTTGGTAGTCAGCTTCTAGAGGAGGGATTGTCTAAACAAAGAAATGACACCTTGCATGAAAGCTTCAGGAATGCAATATAAATATAATTATAATTGTATTCACATATCCAAAAAAGGTACACATCTATAAGTTCTGTTTCTACACATAGATATAGAGATGAGAGATAGAAACACACACACACACACACACACACACACAAAGACAGGGTAAATGGAGAGAGAGAGAGAGAGAGAGAGAGAGAGAGAGAGAGAGAGAGAGAGAGAGAGAGAGAGAGCATGCACACTCATTCTAACACAATGATCAAATGCTAGCATTAGGCATAGTAGAAAGTAGAAACTGGGACAAAAAGATATAAGTATAAACAGAGCTCTAAAATCACCCACTAAGTATCACCTTTAAATGACTTCTATTTTCTCAAGAAATAGTTCAAATTGCCCAAAATTCCAACAGATGACAATGCACTTTGTGAATCTACGAGCAAGGTACATTTGTAGGAATGAAATTGCATTCAATGTGTATGACAATTTGACAGTATGTAACAAATCACATGAAACCCTTTACCTAGTAAGCACTTCACTCAAAATTCTTATATACCTACAGATATAATTTCAAGTGTATGAAACAACATATGTTATAACATTCAAGCTTATTCACTGTAATTCCAAGATAATATCTCTCTGAAAAGTCCATTAAAAAGGATTACATGAACTGAAATGGTACAAAATTACAACTGAATTTTTAGCAATTGATAAATGAATAAACTATGTGCTGGCCTGAAAAGAGAAGCTCTTTTTCAGATTACTGAATGGTAACTATAAAATAGTATGTGTAGTGTGTACTTGTGTGTCTGTTTTTGTCTTTATGAGAATGGGAGGTTCATACTTATGGCCAAAGTTAATATAAACAGAACACATGGCTAGAAATCTGTGGGCAGGATCCACATGACTATCACATGATTTGTTTATAACACCCAAAATTGTAATGTGTATACTTGAAAAGGTACAGAGGCTGGAACATGTGTGTAATGAGTTTAGCTACCTGAGTGGCAGTGGGGTGGTCATTCAGTTTTAAGAGTTTAAGACCAGACTTGCAAACACAACAAAATAGTACCCAAAATAAGTAATGAAATCCAATTATCCTTTTGAAAAGCTGTTTAGAAAAAAAACCAGCATAAACAAACACTAATTGGCTGAGGGCTAACTTTAGTGACAGATCACCTCTGCTAACATATATAAAACCCTTTATTTGGTTTTTGGATATAAAACCCTTAGTTTGTTAATATGTATAAAATTATTTTGTGGTATGTATGTATGGATTTACAGATGTTTTCCCCTGGTGCCCCTATTGTCTGAGACTGTCATCTTGCAGAATGGACTACATGCCATTTTTTGGAAAACTATTGGCGTAGGATCCCCAAGACAAGTTGTTAACATAAATGAGATTTGTTTCCCCCAGAGGGATAGAGGGCAGTACATAAGAGAAAAGACAGGAGAAGGAAGATGGAGCAAGAGGGACAGGAACAAAGAAGAGGGGTAAAGAGTATTTGTTCAAGTAGAGCACAGGGAGTGGAACAAAGGACTGTTTCTGGAAAGAGAGGAGAAAGACTTGGCACATAGGAAAATGGTAGTTCATAAAGGTACAAGGGAATTCCCATGTTCAAATGAAGAGTTTAGCTTTAATTTCATATGTTAATTAGGTGAGCCAGAAAGGTATTTTGATTGGTGGACTTTAATGTATTAACCTTGGTAGTCAGCTTCTACAGGAGGGATTGGCTAAACAAAGAAATAACACCTTGCATGATAGCTTCAGGAATGCAATCTAACAGGTATTAACAAGGAAGAGGGCATTTGGAGAGAAAGGTAAGGCCTGTCAGAGCCATGCAAGCAACCCTCAAGTTGCATAGAGTTCCTTCAGCCATCCTGAGAACTCTGGGGTGGGTCAGCAAATATGTTTGGAGATCAGGGCCTGAAACAAGAACACAGCCCTGGGACAGTGGAGCATATATGCTCTACCTGATCCTAGAAAGAGTCTGGACATCAGCTTTTCCTGAGCCTAGTCTGGAAATGGAGTTATTCCTTCCCTCCCGCACCCGGGATGCCTGACTCTGTTAAATACCTAGTTTTCAGGGTAGTAAACAGGCCAAGGAACACACCCGGAGCCAACTACGAGGCAGTGGGCAAGGTTTTTGATCTTCCCGATGTACCCAGCAATGTTCTTTCTCTAGGTAATGCTGGTAACCAGGGAGCATCTGCAGAATACATGCTGAGATAAAGGAATACACTCACACATCAGTGACCAGGGATTTTTCTCCTATGTCTAGAAGTAAAAACAGTAGCATGTGCCACATGACTCAGGGAAGAAGAAGTTGCTTTTGGGTGAACTCTTGGTAAATGATTCTGAATCAAATAGCCCAATGCCCCACCAAACATGCCCCACCACCCAAACACTATCCTTATTTAAAAGGAATCCTTGGAAGAAATGCCAGTGTTGAATGGTAGTTGAAAGAAGTCCTCCTCTTCTGTTAATTTTATGTGATTATAATAAATCTACTTAACGTAGTAAATTTGTGAAAAGAAATGTTTATATCATCTAACACTTTTGTCCAGTGCTATGGTTTCAAGTACATGCTATCATGTCTGCTTTGTATAAGTTGGAAAGACTAAACTCAGGAGACTATGAAGCAATCACTTTACCAACTAAGCCATCTCGATAGATCCAACTACATAAATTTAAATCAAAGAAAAGAGACAGAGAACTGAAATTTGTTTACATAAGACATAGTATAACTCCATCTTAATTAAATGCAACATGACACTATGACCAGTGTCACTATCACAGGAAGCGGCAAGCATAATTGACATGGTTGTAAACAGAATAGCCAAGACTTGTTAAGCTGCAGTGCACCACATTTGGCAGAAGCATATCTGAATATGGTTGAAGTAGAGAAAGACCAGTTCAAGGTGATACATGTCTGTGAGGGTGAGTCTCGTGTATCAACTTGGCAAGAATACTGCACCCAGTTACCTAGCAAATCACTCATCTCAGTGGGGCTATAAAGTGGTTGTGCAGATAAGATTAAACAACATGAGCAGCTAATTTTATTTAAGTGAGCCTATGTGGAAATTCTAGGTGGGCTATCTGCAATCATCAGAAAAGCCTGAGGTGGGGCTGAGTCTTCCTTGAAAGAAATATTGCCTAGGAGCTCAGAGATGGCTGTCTGAAAACTGTTTGCCAAGAGGCATGAAGTTCTATGTCCGGAAAACACCTTAAAAGCTGAATGTGGTGGAATAAATGTGTAATGCTAGTGATATAGAGGCAGAGACAGGGAGTTTCTCCTTATTGAAACAGCCTATCCTCATTAATATGTTCTGCCTAACAAGGGTCAAATTAAAACAAAAATTATAGACAGTTCCTATGAAACATCACACAGTGCTGTTCTCTGACTTACATGCATACACACACACACACACACACACACACACAGAGTAATGCAAACATTCACACACATGCAGGTATACACACATTCACACTTACACATGAATACACACACAGAGACATATGCATATGTGCACACAGGCATACATATATCCACAAATGTGCACACAAATACACATATACATGCACACTGACACTTATATAAGACATACACACACACACACACATTCTCACATGTATTCTCATACCCACACCACATACTAATGACCACACATGTGCATGTTGACAGACAGATTCATGCAAACACTGGCACATGCATGCACATGCAAATATATAGGAATAGCTACCCAAGAAAGTGCACACATAAATATTCACAAGCACACATATGCATGCAAACATAATAGCGTAGTTACACACATACATGAATATACCCAATTCACTCTTGCATGAAGATATACACACATGCACTCACATGGATACACAGACACATACAAACATGCACAAATTAACACTCAACTGGTTAACCTCCTGTCCCAGACATCCAGCTTCCTTTCAGAACTACATGCCCTTTACATATACAACTTGCCTAATCAGTTCCTATAACCACCTATGTCAACAAACCACACTAAGACTTTTAGTGTACTTTTCTGTTAGCTGTTCCTCTTCCTGCAACATGACTGGCATCAGTGACGGTGTCTATCAGCTTTCATACTGTTCAGTAATGATTCTGGCCTGCCCCGCTCTTACTTACTCACTCTGTCAAGGTTCATGTCCTCTAGGTTTTTGATCCTTCTTTATGTTCTTTGACTGTGCAGATCACACCTCACATGTACCCTCTTCTTGTCTACCACTTGCTCTTTGCTGAATATTCATATATAGGCCAAATGTTTTATTCCCCTTTCTTTGTCTATGCATATACTTACATTCTTTTCAGTGTGCAGTACAGCATTTCCCTCCACAGTCCTTCTATTTTGGAGGCCCTTGACTTACAAATCAAGGCTTGAATTGCTTGAATATCATGCACAGGGTTTAGTCTAAATTTGGACCCAGGATCAACACTTACATTTACTTGACCTAATATAAATGTGTGTTGCACAGATGAGTGAGTTTAAGACAGGAAAGATTTAGAGGAACATGAGTTGAATGAACATAAATGATAGAGGACTCCTACTGTAACCTCATACAAGATAAAGTGTAGGATCATCAATGATAAGTGATTTGGAACTTGACTATAGGGATTATCGCATTATAATAAAAAAACAGACTCTACATGAATTAATAAAAGTAACAGAAATTCTTCCTTTTGATTAATAATTTTTAACCAATTTCAAACTCCAGCTTCAAGTTCAATATCTCTTCATTCCACTCAAACACACCTCCTACTGGAGACAGCAGTGTGATTGTTACGAGAAACAGTGAGAACAGCAGAGATAGCTCAAAGATTAAGATGTGTACGATTCTTGCAGAGACCCAAGTTCAGTTCCCATTACCCATGCTGATGTGCTCACAAATACCTGTAACTCAAGCTGCCGACATTAATCTAACGACATTTCTCTGGCCTCTTCAGTCTACATGTATGGACACAATCACAAACAGATAATTTGAAAATAAGGTTCCAACTCTTTAAAGTGAGAGTTTTCTCCATTTGATGACTCCTGGCTACTCTGTGAGGAGAGTTTCAATGGCAGGTTATCTATAATAGAATTGTTGTAGACCCACATATAACTTTAAAAAAAGGCAAGACAGAAGTTGCACTTCCTGAGAGCAACAATTCTTTCAGATCTCAAAAGAAACATAAAGGTTGCAGCTTGTACAAGGAGGACAATTTTGAGAACACCAATGTGGGGAGACATACAAGGAATCACAAACTCTGAGGTCCCTCAGACCCAGAAGTCAGCTATTTATACTAATCCATAGGAGAGCAGAAATGAAGGAGAGCAGAGGCAGATGAGATGAGATATGCAAATTCAGGGTAGAATTATGACTCAGTGTGATAGCACTCCCTTAGTGTGCAGCAGGCTCAGCTTCAAACCCCACTGTCACAGACAAATATAAACCAAAAGCTCACGTACTCTAGGCAACTCACAAAGCCTTCTGGTGGTTTCTGATGGCACCTGTACTTACATGCACACATCCCCAGACAGACACATACAAATACACATAAAAAAACAAAAAAATCTAAACATAAACAATACATATTTAAACATAAATATGAAATTTGTATTATCTGCTTCAAATACACTATGTTTTCAATCTTATACATTGGTTTACTATCTCATTACAAAAGAATCACGTCTATTCTTGCTACTATCATATTAGAGGAGAGAGAAATCACAGACTCAATATGGAATAATGTCCTGTAATTCAACTAGGTTGTCACTAGAATTTAGAACTGAAACAAAACACCTTAGTTTTCAAAGAGACTTCATTTTTTAGGCTACATTTTAATAAAACCTGAAAAGGAAACTCCTGTGTGTGTGTGTGTGTGTGTGTGTGTGTGTGTGTGTGTGTGTGTGTGTGTGTGTTTGTGTGTGTGTATGTGCTATATGTGCAATGTGTATGCAGAGGCCAGAAGAGGATGTCCAATGTCTTCCTTTCACTCCACATCTTGGCCTCATTTCCTTCAATGTCTCTCACTCAACTAGAAGCTCACCAGTTTATAGTTTAGCTAGTTACTAAGTAAGATTCAGCAATAATTCATAGTCTCTGAAATCTCCTTTTTCACCCTTCCCAGCACTGAGGTTATAGGTGCCTGTGGCAGTATCTGGACTTCCATGTAGGAATCACGTATATGAATCCAGATCCTAATAGTTGTATGTGGCAAGTACTCTTCCCCTGGAGTCATTTGCCTAGTCACCATGCATATGATATAATGATAATGATCACCTAATGATATCATTAAGAAGAAAGTTGACACTAGGGAGCATGGGCTCTTCTTCTGATAGTTCCAGAGCTCAGGCATTCCTTGTCTGCATATGTTGCATAGCTATTTCTCTATTGATGTCCCATTTAAACAACAGGCAGAAATGAATTCAATTATTACTCATTTCCTTTTCTAGCCATAATGAGAGTGGCATCAGTGAATCAGGAGCAAGTGGATAGTTAACAGGGTCTCCATCATTGCATTAGTTGCCAGCAGGAAATCTTCATTCCTGGAAAAAGACTTTGGAAACCATTTTGCTGACAGACTTATAAACTCAGCTTCATGCTCTGCTACAGCAGTGGATGGTTTTATTTCTCTTTTTTTATGTTCTTTCTAAATATTTACTTAACCAAATGTCCTATTTATACTAGCATCTTAAAATTGAGTACTCCTACAGCTATACTAACTGGAAGGTGATTTATAAGGCCTTTGAGAATTCATGGGACTTATTGTGGAAAGAATTAAGATATATATTTGAATGAAGAGCTAGAGCCTCAGTCCTTTCAAACAATTAGAAGTAGCAAATTTCACCATGTAGTTAGGGGTCACAGGAAGCAAAACCTTGGGTATATGCTATGATCTGGGCATAACAATTGGGAGCTCATTCAGAATCCCCACAAGTCCCCTACCAGGACCTACAACTGTGGTGTCAAAGACCAATCACCAATTAGTAAGTGTACTCTCTATGGTATTTGTCTGTATGTCCAGCTATTTTTGTCTCAGTAAACATGTACATCTATGATTTAGGTCTTCCACACCTGAGTAGACACACTGGACCACCAGGGAAGCAAGGGCCAGATGCCATCCCTGAGACAGCAGGGGACTGGCTCCCTCTAGTTTTTATGGAGAGATATTGTGGGTTGTGCCCACTTCACAGGACTCCACTGTCACCTCATTTCACTTTTAGTATGAAAGTGCCAAAAGATCGGTATTAGTATTTCTGTGTTTTTTCTGGGTGTTGTTTGTGTCCTGTCTGATATATTTTTAGCTTAGAACAACAGGACACACTTAGAAAACCCTCCTGATTATTTTCCTAGAGAAATTAGAAATTTTCAAACTAGGGTCAGAGATTTAGAGATAAAAGATAGAAAGGACAGACTTAGAACTTTTTGAAGACCCTCAGAGTAGCTTACCTGCCAGCCCGATTTGCCTCCAGGGGGGACTTGGGATGCCCTCACCATCTGGAGAAGTCAAAGAAGTCATGTACAGCCAACCTGGACTCCTGAACCAAGTACCCTTCATCACCACCTGGCAGAATCTAATAGGCACCCCAATTGACTGGCTGAAACCTCTACTTCATCAGAAACATGTCTTGTCAATTAAGGAAGACAAGGCTAGATAGTGAGAGTGGAACCCTTAATTACCCCTCAGCACACCATGAGATGGGTTTCTGGGAAACAGGACAGGTAGGTGACACCAAATACCACCATGGCCCTCCCTCTTAAGGCCCACAGGAGCCCCAGATGACCAGGGGAACCAACCCATATAATACTGGATTGTATCTATTAGTTATTTATATAATTGGAAGATGAAGATGTCCATATTTTTGGAGAGGCCAGTGGTCCTTACAGATCTATTAGATTCAGTAATCATTACTCACTAACCTATTTGGGATGATTGTCTGAAACCATTACAGATTCTCTTCACCACAGAAGAGAGGGAAAGAATTACCAAAGAGGCTCTGGGCAAGAACAGTTTCCCTACTACTAATCAATTGATTACTGACACCTCATTTCAATTGGTAAGACCCAACTGGGACTTCAACATGGCTGAATGTAAGGAGAGTTTCTGAGTCTACTGCCAGACTCCAATGAGAGGTCCCTGGTGGCTGCTTGCTGCCCTACTATTTTGGCTAAGCTAGAAGATATTAGACACAAAAGTAGAAGGTCCCCTCCAGCCCTTGTAGAAAGAATTATGGCAGCTTTTCAGACTTTCCAGGGTGCTGCTGGACCGGTAGTCACCACAAAATATGTTGGCAGTAATAATGTCTTTCATCAATCAAACAACACCAGACATAAAGCATAAGTTACAAAGAGTAGATGCGATGCAGGGAAAATCCCTACAGGACATGTTGGCAGTTGAGGAGAAAGTATACAATAACCTTGAGTCTCCCGAGAAAAAGTAGGCCTGTTCCAACGCCAAACAAAAGTCAGACTTGGCTAAAATTTTTCAGCAAAGACTGCCTCCCTGTGCCAACTGCCAGATCCTGGGCTATATACACTGCAAGACAAATCTAAGTATTCAAAGTAAGGCATTGCTTATATCAAAAGAAAACAGCCTATGTCTCACAAACTTAGAAATTACTGGATGACATGGGATTTTAAGCTAATCCTGCCAGGCATACTTGCTTGGGAGCTGCTCCAGCATGTCCACAAGACTATCTACTTCAATGAGGAAAATATAAGATCTCATTCATTGGACATGAAGACTTAAAGATTATTCCTCTGAAATCTTTAGTGGAACAAATTGTCTCTAACTGCATCACCTGCAAACTCAGCAATGCAGATAATTATCCCAAAGAAAAAGGCACCTGAGAGGTGTCAAACCCAGAGCCCATTAGGAACTGGATTTCACCGAGGTAAAACCAAACAAATATGGATATGGATATTTGTTATCACTTTTAAGTACTCTTTCATGATAGATAGAAGCTTTCCCCACTAAACATGAGAAGGCATAGACTATAGTCAAAATGATTCTAGAAGATATTCTTCCCAGGTACAGGATGCCAGTGTTCTGATAATGGGCCTGCTTTCACGACTCAGAAAACACAGTCAGTGGCCAAGGCCACTGGAGAAAATTGGAAATTACATTGTGCTTACAAGCCACAAAGTTCAGGACAGGTAGAAAGGGTGGGTAGAGCTCTGTAAGAGATGCTTACAAAATTAACTACGGAGACTGGTGGCCACTGGTTTTCTCTTTTCCCCTTTGCCCTCTATAGGGTCAGGAACACATCCTATACCTTGAGACTAACTCTTTGAGATCATGTATGGAGGATGACTCTCATAATTCCTAACCTGAAATCATATATACTAAGTGTATTTGCTGATAAACATATTCTTGTTTCTCTCAAGACTTTCACCCACACCGTAAGAGAGATTTGGCCCAGGCTAAAGGCATTCTATGAGGCTCCTCTTCCACCAATTCTGCAAAACTACCAGCCTGGTGACTGGGTGTTCATTACCTGAAGCAATCCCTAGAGCCACACTGAAAGGATCATACCTAACTGTGCTGATCACTCCCATCACTCTCAAAGTGAACTGGATCACCACCTAGATTCATCACATCCATGCTTGCCAAGCTAACCTTCATCCAGACCTGGAGACCATCATACCCAATGCACACAAATGGTAGACTCAAGGACAAAGACAATCCCTTTAACCTCAAGTTACAATGTGTACAATTATTATGACCTTGATTCTCATTAATGACACTTTCTCTAACAGCAACCCCCATCAACCCCTCAATCACACTTAGGCCAATTATTAACACTGACACTGGACACAAAGTTAACTCCACATCTAACCTAGACAACCACCTCCCAATTATTTTGTGGCCAGATATATACTTTGACCTCTGTAAACTGCTCGACAGTGCTTGGGATCCTAATGAACAATTCCACTGTGGCACTGGCTTATGTCTCTAAACATCATGCTCTGACACTGGGACTCAGAAAACATGGCTTTTAAATGTACACTGATGGAACCAAGTTTCAGAGGGCAAAATGTGGAGATACTGCCTAGTATTTCTGTGTGGCTTGAGGTTGTGAGTCTACTGGCCACACCGGGTAGACTCCACATATGGCTAATTATTTGATCTAATTTACATGTGTGTCAGGTTGGATCTCCTTGTGGTATGGACAGCTGCAAAGTGGAGGGATGGGATGCTGATCTGCCAAGAATGGTGACTTTGGGCTAGGACCAGAAATAGTACCTTCATAGTGATTAGAATTACAGATAAGGGAGGAAAAGATCCACATGGAAGACTGGTAGAATGTAATGAACTAAGACTTTATGCCAATGGAAAAGACGTTGGGGTCCAGTTCATCATTCACCAGTTCACTCAAGTCCCCTAGAAAGGCCAAGGGACATCCTTGGGCCCTAATGAAGTTCTGGTAAAGCCCCACCACTATCTACCCCAATTGGTCATTAACTCATCAAGGGCCCCAGGTTTCACCAACACCCCATTCCAGTGGGGTGGAACCTATATCCAAAATAAGGTAGCTACAATTGCTTGAGGCCATATATGATGCTCTATATATAAAACCATAACAAACTCCATTCTCCTTCTTGGCTTTGCATAAATGTTAAGCCCCCTTACTATGATGGCATCACTTTTAAAGCCTCCATCACTGAGGCAGAACCAGACTACTATCCTTGACAACAGACAGACCCTAGTCAGATTACCTTACAATCAGCCACGGGACAATCATGCAGAAGCAAAGGTATACCACAAGAATACTTCCATCTATGAAACCACACAATCTCTTGCTATTACCATAATGAGAACTATCTGGTTCCTCCTGATGATGGATGGTGAACATGTTCACCTGCATCCACAAAAAGGTGCTTAATGCCTCCTCTGATTTCTATGTTAATTCCTAGGGTAACATACAATTCGGGAGAAGATAATTCTCAACCACTTTACCACAAGCCCTTATAATAGAATTAAAAGAGAACCGATTATGGTCACAACCATTATTTTATCTCCCTTTCTCTCATCAGTATAACTGGAACCATAGGAAAAGGAGTCTCAGCCTTAATCTTGCAAGTTACTAATTATTCTTCCTTTTGGGGGCAATTGATAGAGATGACCAAGTATTAGAAATGCCAATGACAGATCTAGAAATGTCTATCTTCTCTCTTGCTGAAATAGTTTTGCAAAATGGCAGAGACTTAGACTTACTCTTCCTACAACAAGGGAGGGCTATGTGTGGCCCTAGGAGAAGAATTTGTGTATATGCAGATTATCAGGAGGTTGTTAGAAAGAACATCATCAAACTATGAAAAAATATTACAAGATAGAAAGCTAGAGAGAAGAAAATTTTAGGGATGGTATGAAAGATTCTTCAATGGGTCCCTCTGGTTAACTACCCTAGTATCCTTTGTGGTTAGCCCACTCATTATATTGCTCCTATAGTTTACTTTTAAACCCTGTATTTTTTTTAAGGATTTATTTTATGTATATAAATAGACACATCAGAAGAGGGCATTAGATCCCACTACAGATGATTGTGAGCCAACATGTAGTACTTGGAATTGAATTCAGGACCTCTGGAAGAACAGTCAGTGCTCTCAACTACTGAGTCATCTCTCTAGCTCATGAGCCCTGTATTCCTAATAGCTACTTAGTTGTGCCAAACACAAAGTAGATGCTGGTCCTTAGATCACAATATTAGCTGTTAGAAAAAGAGACTGTGGATACTGAGGTTCCATGACTGGGTCCTTGCAGATACTTGTAAAGTGGGGAATGAAGGGCCTAGCCTAACATTATCAACTCCATTTTGCATTTAGACTTCATCTTATATTAAACTTGCCCTTAGTTTGAACTCATTCCAGTTGTGGAATGCACAACTCATTCCAGGAGCAAAGAAACACCATTAGCAACAGCCACAACTTCCCTAACAGCCACTCTACCCTTACTTAGCAAAGTACCAAATATTCTAGATGCTACTTCTTTCAGGAGCAAAGAGAATCCCCCTACTAACATCCATAACTTCCATGACAATAGCCACTCCACCCATAGTAAGAGAATGTACCAAATGTTCCAGATGTTTACTCAAGGTAACCACAATTGTACATAACAAGTATAATAAGAATGTGCCAAGCAATAATTTCTTTTTTTTAATTTTTTCTCCATCTTTATTAAATTGGGTATTTCTTATTTACATTTCAATTGTTATTACATTTTCCTGTTTCCAGGCAAACATCTCCCTAGCCACTCCCCATCCCCTTCTATATGGGTGTTCCCCTCCACATTCTCCCCCATTACCACCCTCCCCCCAACAATCCCGCTCACTGGGGGCTCAGTCCTGGCAGGACCAAGGCCTTTCCCTTCCACTGATGCCCTTACTAGGCTATTCATTGCTACCTATTCAATTGGAGACCATGATCAGTTCATGTATAGTCTTTGGATAGTAGCTTCGTCCCTGGAAGCTCTGGTTGTTTGGCATTGTTGTTCATTTGGGGTCTCAAGCCCCTTGAAGCTCTTTCAGTCCTTTTTCTGAACCCTTCAAAGGGGGTCCCAATCTAAGATCAGTGGTTTGCTGTTGGCATTCGCCTATGTATTTGCGGTATTCTGGCTGTGTCTCTCAGGAGGGATCTACATCTGGTTCCTGTCAGCCTGCACTTCTTTGCTTCTTCCATCTTACCTAGTTTGGTGGCTTTACATGTATGGGCCACATGGGGCAGGCTCGGAATGGGCGTTCCTTCAGCCTCTGTTCTAAACTTTGCCTACATATTCCCTCCCAAGGGTACTCATGTTCCCGTTTTAAAGAAGGAGTGAAGCATTCACATTTTGGTCATCCTTTTTGAGTTTCATGTGTTCTGTGCACTTAGGGTAATTCGAGCATTAGGTCTAATATCCACTTATCAATGAGTGCATACCATGTGTGATTTTCTGTGATTGGGTTACCTCACTCATGATAATATGTTCTAGTTCCATCCATTTGCCTATGAATTTCATAAAGTCATTGTTTTTGATACCTGAGTAATATTCCATTGTATAGATGTACCACATTTTCTGTATCCGTTCCTCTGTTGAAGGGCATCTGGGTTCTTTCCAGCTTCTGGCTATTATAAATAAGGCTGCTATGAACATAATGGAGCACATGTCTTTGTTATATATTGGGGCATCTTTTGGGTATATGCCCAAGAGTGATATAGCTGGGTCATCAGGTGGTTCAATGTACAATTCTCTGAGGAACCTCCAGACTGATTTCCAGAATGGTTGTAGTAGTCTGCAATCCCATCAAAAATGGAGGAGTGTTCCTCTTTCTCCACATCCTCCCCAGCATCTGCTGTTGCTGACGTTTTTTTGATATTAGCCATTCTGACTTGTGTGAGATGGAATTTCAGGGTTGTTTTGATTTGCATTTCCTTTATGACTAAAGATGTTGAACATTTCTTTAGGTGCTTCTGAGCCATTTGGCATTCCTGAGCTGAGAATTCTTTGTTTAGCTCTGAATCCCACTTTTTAATAGGGTTATTTGTCTCCCTGCGGTCTAACTTCTTGAGTTCTTTGTATATTTTGGATTAAGCCCTCTATCAGTTGTAGGATTGGAAAAGACCTTTTCCCAATCAGTTGGTTGCCGTTTTGTCCTAACAACAGTGTCCTTTGCCTTACAAAAGCTTTGTACTTTTATGAGAATCATTTGTCGATTCTTGATCTTAAAGCATAAGCCATTGGTGTTTTGTTCAGAAAATTTTCTCCAGTGACCATGTGTTCGAGATTCTTCCCCCACTTTTTCTTCTATTAGTTTGAGTGTATCTGGTTTGATGTGGAGGTCCTCAATCCACTTGGACTTAAGCTTTGTACAGGGTGATAAGCATGGATCCATCTGCATTCTTCTATATGCTGACCTCCAGTTGAACCAGCACCATTTGCTGAAAAGGCAATCTTTTTTCAATTGGGTGGTTTTGACTCCTTTGTCAAAAAATGAAGTAACCATAGGTGTGTGGGCTCATTTCTGGGGCTTCAATTTTATTCCACTGGTCTATCTGCCTGTCTCTGTACCATACCATACAGTTTTTAAAACTATTGCTCTGTAATACTGCTTGAGTTCAGGGATAGTAATTCCCCCGGAAGTCCTTTTATTGTTGAGGATAATTTTAGTTATCCTGGGTAATTTTGTTATTCCAGATGAATTTGCAAATTGGTCTGTCTAACTATCTGAAGAATTGCATTGGAATTTTGATGGGGATTGCATTGATCTGTAGATCACTTTTGGAAAAATGGCCATTTTTACTATATTAATCCTGCCAATCCATGAGCATAGATTATCTTTCCAACTTCTGAGATCTTCTTCAATTTCTTTCTTCACAGGCATGAAGTTCTTATCATACAGATCTTTCACTTGCTTGGTTAAAGTCACACTGAGGTAATTTACATTATTTGGGATTATTATGATGGATGTCGCTTCCCTAATTTTATTCTCAGCTTGTTTCTTTTTAGTGTAAAAGAAGGCTACTGGTTTATTTGAGTTAATTTTATACCCAGCCAGTTTGCTGAAGTTGTTTATCAGCTTTAGTAGTTCTCTGGTGGAACTTTTGGGATCACATAAATATACTATCATATCATCTGAAAATAGTGATATTTTGACTTCTTCCTTTCCAATCTGTATCACTTTGATCTCCTTTTGTTGTCTGATTGTTCTGGCTAGGACTTCGGGAAACTATATTGAATAAGTAGGGAAAGAGTGGGCAGCCTTGTCTGGTCCCTGATTTTAGTAGGATTGCTTCAAGTTTCTCTCCATTTAGTTTAATGTTAGCTACTGGTTTACTGTATACGGCTTTTAATAGGTTTAGGTATGGGCTTTGAAGTCCTATTCTTTCCAGGACTTTTATCATGAAGGGGTGTTGAAATTTGTTAAATGTTTTCTCATCATCTAATGAAATGATCATGTTGTTTCTGTCTTCCAGTTTGTTTATATAGTGGATTATTTTGATGGTTTTCCATATATTAAACCCTCCCTGCATACATGGGATGAAGGTACTTGAACATCATGGATGAATGATTTGATGTGCTCTTGGATTCAGTTTACAACAATTTTATTGGGTATTTTTACATCAATATTCATAAGGGAAATCAATCTGAAGTTCTCTTTCTTTACTGGGTTTTTGTGGGGTTTAGATATAAGAATAATTGTGGCTTCATAGAAGGAATTTGGTAGCGCTCCATCTCTTTCAATTTTGTGGAATAGTTTGGACAGTATTGGTATGAAGGTCGGATAGAATTCTGTACTGAATCCATCTGGACCTGGGCTCTTTTTGGTTGGGAGACTTTAAATGACTACTTCTATTTCTTTGGAGTTATGGGGTTATTTAAATGGTTTATCTGGTCCTGATTTAACTTTGTTAAATCAGGTATCTTTCTAGAAAATTTTCCACTTCGTCCAGATTTTCAAGTTTTGTTGAATATAGCCTTTTTTAGTAGGATATGATGATTTTATGAATTTCTTCTGATTCTGTTTTTTTGTCTCCCTTTTCATTTCTGATTTGCTAATTTGGCCATACACTTTGTGTGTTCTGGTTAGTCTGGCTAAGGGTTTATCTATCTTGTTGATTTTCTCAAAGAACCAGCTTTTGTTTCTGTTCATTCTTTGTATCATCCTATTTGTTTCTACTTGGTTGAATTAAGCTCTGATTTTGATTATTTCCTGCCTTCTACTCCTCCTGGGTGTATTTGCTTCTTTTTGTTTTAGAGCTTTTAGGTGGGCTGTCAAGCTGCTGATATATGCTCTCTCCTGTTTCTTTCTGCAGGCACTCTGAGGTATGAGTTTTCCTCTTAGCACAGCTTTCATTGTGTCTCATAAGTATGAGTATGTTGTACCTTCATTTTCATTAAATTCTAAGAAGTCTTTAATTTATTTCATTATTTCTTCCTTGAGAAGGTTATCATTGAGGACAGCATTGTTCAATTTTCATGTATATGTGGGCGTTCTTTCCTCATTGTTATTGAAGAAAAGCTTTAGCCCGCGGTTGTCTAATAGGATGCAGGGGATAATTTCTACCTTTCTGTATCTACTGAGGCCTGTTTGATGACCAATTATATGGTCAATTTTGGAGAAAGTACCATGAGGTGATGAGAAAAAGTTATATCCTTTGTTTTAGGATAGAATGTTCTATAAATATCTGTTAAGTCCATTTGTTCCATGACTTCTCTTAGTCTGTCTATGTCTCTGTTTAATTTCTGTTTCCATGGTCTGTCCTTTGATGAGAGTGGGGTGTTGAAATGACATATTATTATTGTGTGAGGTAAAATGTGTGCTTTGTGTTTTAGTAAGGTTTCTTTTACGTATGTAGGTTCCCTTGTTTTTGGAGCCTAGATATTTTGTATGGAGAGTTCATCTTGGATTTTTCCATTGATGAATATGAAGTGCCCTTCCTTATCTTTTTTGATGACTTTCTGTTGAACATCGATTTTATTCGATATCAGAATGGCTACTCCAGCTTGCTTCTTCAGACCATTTGCTTGGAAAGTTCTTTTCCAGCCTTTCACTCTGAGGTAGCAACTGTCTTTGTCTTTGAGGTGTGTTTCCTGTAGGCAGCAAAGTGCTGGGTTCTCATTGTGTGTCCAGTTTGTTAAGCTGTGTATTTTTATTGGGGAATTGAGTCTATTGATGTTGAGAGTCATTAAGGAATAGTGATTGTTGCTTCCTTTTTTTTGGGGGGGGGAACAATGGGGAATTTATTTATTCAGAAACATCCATAATTTGTCATAAAAATGTCTTGAAGAATAAAAACTAGCAAGCATAATATTCACAATGAACATTCCCTAAACAGAAACTAAATGTCAGCACTGAGAAGTAAAACATCCTGGTATATGGTTGCACAATTGTGACTGTAGCATAAGAGCCCACCAGCAAGTTGTGATTTTCTTGTGTACTAGCTAGCCAATCATTGATGTATTTGACTTGTTTCCACTCATCATAAAGATGTGAATCTATTCTGCCTTAGTGTGTTTGCTTTCAACATTTATTGCTGTCTAAAAACCATTGAAACAGAGAATTATTCCTTTAGTAGCTGATTCAAATTCTAAAGGTGAGACAACACTGTAGGCTCTCCCCTAGAGCATGGAGCCTTCTGGAGAGACTTCCATTTTTTTTCTTAAAACCCTTGTCACAACTCTTCATCCCAGTTTAAGACCTACTTTGAAACATTCCAGCTTACAGTCTTCCTTCACTAGCTTGCCCCACACTACTTGCCTTTTGAGTATCATTTGCAGAACTCTCTGTTGATTCCTTTTATATTTGTTTTTGGATGTGAAATTATGTTTGTGTGCTTGTGTTCTCTTTATTTTATTGCAAAATGTTTAGGTTCTTGCTTTTTCTAGGGTACAGCTTGCCTCCTTGCGTTGGGCTTTACCATTTATTATCCTTTGTAGGGCTGGATTTGTAAAAAGATATTATGTAAATTTGGTTTTGTCACGGGATATCTTGGTTTCTACATCTATGATCATAGAGAGTTTTGCTGGATACAGTCAACTGGGCTGGCATTTGTATTCTCTCAGGGTCTGTATGACATCTATCCAGGATCTTCTGGCTTACATAGTCTCTGGTAAGAAGTCTGGGATAATTCTGATAGGTCTGTCTTTATATGTTACTTAACCTTTTTCCCTCACTGCTTTTAATATTTTTTCTTTGTTTTGTGCATTTGGTGTTTTGACTATTATGTAATAGGACAGGTTTCTTTTCTGATCTAATCTATTTGGAGTTCTGCAGGCTTCTTGTATGTTTGTGGGCATCTCTTTCTTTAGGTTATGGAAGTTTTCTTCTATAATTTTGTTGAAGATATTTACTGGTCCTTTGAGCTGGGAGTCTTCACTCTCTTCTATACCTATTATCCTTATGTTTGATCTTCTCACTGTGTCCTGGATTTCCTGTATGTTTTGGGCCAATATCTTTTTCCATTTTCCATTATCTTTGACAGTTGTGTCGATTATTTCTATGGAATCTTCTGCTCCTGAGATTCCCTCTTCTATCTCTTGTATTCTGTTGGTGATACTTGTATCTATGGCTTGTTGTCTCTTCCTTTGGTTTTCTATATCCAGGGTTGTCTCCCTTTGTGCTTTCTTTATTGCTTCTTTTTTCATATTTAATTCTTTCACCTGTTTTATTGTGTTTTCCTATAATTCTTTCAGGTATATTTGTATTTCCTCTTTATAGGCTTCTACTTGTTTATTTGTGTATTCCTGTATTTCTCAAAGGGAGTTCTTTATGTCTTTCTTGAAGTCCTCCATCATCAGGCTCAAATGTGATTTTAAATCTAGATCTTACTTTTCTGGTGTGTTTGGATATTCAGTGTTTGCTTTGGTGGGAGAATTGGGCTCCAATGATGCCATGTAGTCTTGGTTTCTTTTGCTTTAGTTCCTGTACTTGTGTCTTACCATCAGGTTGTCTCTGTCTTCTTTGGCCATTTTTGACAGTGGCTAGACTGTCCTATAGACCTGTGTGTCAGGAGAGCTGTAATCCTGTTTTCCTGTTTTCCTTCAGCCAGTTATTGGGACAGAGTGTTCTGCTTTCAAGCATGTAGTCTTTCCTGTCTATTGGTCTTCAGCTGTTCCTGTGAGAGTGTGTCCTGAGTCCACCAGGCACATCATTTGGACCAGATATGTTGGTCTTACCTCTGGTCTTGGGCCTGAAGTTATTCCATGGGTCTCTGTTACAGCTCTCCATGAGGGCAGTAACCAGAAGAGCCTGCCCCTCCTTCTCTCAAGTCCCTGTGCACAAGGGGCCCAGATTGTGCTAGTTGCTTTCATCTAGACTCAGAAATGTTGGCAGAGAGTAGTCTTCTCTGGTTTCCTAGGCATGTCTGCCCCTTTGAAGTTCTAGCTCTCCCTCCCACAGGATTTGGGTGCAGGGAGCTGTTTGATTGGGTTCCTTCATATCCAGGCACAGTTTGGAGTGCAGGGCACCTGCAGCTTGAGTCAAGTTACAATTTCTTAAATGTTAACCAATCATGAAACTGTCAAGCAGGAAATCCCTTCAATCTGCTGAAAACATGTTTAAAAAAAAGACAAGAACTTATGCGCTTGGACATTCCACTCCCATTCCCTGCATTTGAGAAGTTGGAGAAGTCAAAACTCATTTTGAATAAAAACTCTTTGCTTTCTATATGACTTGGACACGTAGTAGTCTTTGAGGAACCTGTAATCTGGGCATAGCAAAGGTCTCTAAGTTCTCCATTCTCCACGTAGATGTTCTTACCTATAACACATACATATACACACACCTACATACATATATACGTACATACATACATACATACATACATACATACATACATACAACATTAAAATTTCAGTTAATGAAGACTCACTGAAATATTTGAAATAATAGACATATGATCAAGATAACTTAGAGTAAAGAACAATTTAATTTAAAATGTGACCATAGAACAGAATTCAGCAAACCAGGGTCATGATAGGGGCGTAAGGGAGGATTTGTCAGCAGCAGATCCACTGTGGCAGGGTGCTGGAGGATGTTCTTTGGAGACTTGTTGATCTCTACAGGGTTCTTTTCATTCATGGCCAGGACCTGTGAGAGTCTCAGGGAATAAAAAGTCTTTCATCCAAGGGGAGGGGGTTCCCCACTACATCCTTCCAGGTAACTTTCTCTTCATGCCCAAGGGATCCTGGCCTAAAGACTCTTTCTTCTACTGCTTTGATCACATCCAAGTCGAAGATTCCCTATGGGTGGCAACCCTATTCTGAAGGTGAACCACTCGGAGGAGCAGAGAGTAACTAACTTGCCCTTTTTTAACTATTACTGACAAGTTTTCTCCTCTTTCCCAAACTTCCCTCCAGTGGTTAACTAGGATGTTTAAGGGTAGATTCATTCTGTCCCATTCCCAAAGCATTGTCAATCCAAGTGCAAGATCACAGAATGAAATAACCAACACCAACAAACCTAGAGAAAGACAATCAACACACAGGCAATTTGCCCCTGCCATTGGTTCACAAACCAGGTTATAGAAAGATGCAGTCAACTTCTGCCAATACAGCAGTCCAAGAACACAGAGAAAGACAATACACACACAGACATTTTGACCCTGTCATGGGCACAAAAAGCAGTTAATTAAGCAACTCAGCTGGCTCCTTTCAGTATTGGGTCTAACAGGTGCCAAAAGAATGGGAATCCTACTGACTCCCTCTGGAGAGCCTGAAGCATCTTCCAGTCTCCCCATTGTCGGGGCATTATGGCACATCTGCCCACCAAAATTTACTATACCAGATCAGAGGCTTTCCAGCAGACACTGTGCTCATGAGCCAAAAGTGAAAGAAAAGACAGAGAGACAAACATAAACACTTAAGAGTAGGCAGGCACCTGATGCTGAGACAGGGTGGGTCTTTTTCTCTACCTCAGTCTAATCAGTGATCGCTTGGGCGGTAGGGTGGGGATGGGGTCCTCTTTGAATCCCAGGCAAGCCCTGAATGTAAGACCCAGACACTTGGTCAGTGGTTCTTACCTCAATGTACCCCGGAGTGGAATACGGAGACACAGATTGATGCAAAAGAAAAAGGTCTATTTTCAGCGTGTGCCGGGTCTACCTTCAATTAGTCCCTCAAGGCAAGTGAAAAGAAGGCAACCCTGAATGGTGATTACAAGCAGTCATTATACTTTTTAGGGGCAAAGATTACCTCATCAAGTCTAATGTTCAAACATTTTGGGTAAGCATATTGACCTGTAAATCTATTGGCTAAAAAGTATCATTACATTCTAAGAGTTTTCTACGAGAATGTTCCTGTGGGTGGAGAATGGAACTTGACCAAGCCTTGACCAAAGGTGGGTGGGTGCAAAGATGGCAAAAGCCCCTAAGGTCCTTCAATTATACTCCAAGTGAGGACATTGTGAAGACCAACTGAACCTAGGGATGTGCTGGCCATCCAGTCTACATGAAAGACTGAACTCTGAGTTCAGTGAAAGACCGTCTCAAAAAACAATCAAACAAAAAAAAAAAAAAAGTAGTGAGGGGCTGAGAAAATTATCCACAAAAGTCTAGGTGTGCATTAATACACAGATACACAGACCTGTACACACTGGTAGTTTACCAAAAACAGTGAATATTTTCTAGAGTGTTATGGACCCAAACTATTCTTAGAAGGAGCCACAATAGACAGGCTTTTGTTCTACTTGGTTTCATAATTGAATATCCTTGACTTTCCATTCTAAATTTTCTTCATCTTATCTCTCATTCTGAATGAAAAAGAGCATATGTCTAGAGTGTGAAGAAGATAACTTCTTGGAAGAAGCCAAAATAGCCAGGCTTTTGTCCTGCTTGGTTTTGTAATGGAATGCCTTCTGATTTTCCATTCTAAACTGGGCTTCTTCTATCCTTTCCCTTTGTATGAGAAAGAACAGGTGCCTGGCCTTTCCACAGGTTGCAATGTAAGCTACATAAAGGAAATGGAGCAGAACTACAAGGAAAAGCTAAGGTCAGACAACTCAGGGAGATTTCACCACTACTGACTCAGGAATTTACCTCAGTAGCAGTCGGGGGAGGATTCTACTGTTTTTCTCTTGAATGTGGCTCCAGCAAGGTTACAACTAGTAGTGTAACTTTATATAGGTCACAGAGATGCTACTTTAGAGAACTTAAGCATGTAAAGAAATACTTTCTGAACATTTTATCTGAACTACAGTCAAGATAACTTTATGTCATTTAAATTGACTGTAATTTAAATCTAATCAATGAAGTCAGTCATAGTTTAAAATACAATTGATCAAATATTGATCAGGAAGAACACAATTTTTTACTACTCAGTATCCTTTGATTTTTCCTTCCTCTAGTTGAAAACCCTCATGCTTCACATCTATGAAGAGGAACTCCCTGACTAATAGACGAACAAGCCTTTTATTTTGGTGGGAGTGCACTTTGCTTTTATGGGTTAACAGAACAAACAGTATGAGAATCCTTATTGTTTTCTGAACCATATGCAGAGGATAAGCTATGTGAGCCATGTAAATATTGTTCTGGGAAATGATGTCACAAAATGGCTTAAGAACTGGCTAATGGTGACTGGACAGATAGGTCACTCAGTAGGAGTACTTCTTGTACAAATTTGTGTTTAAATCCCTAGGACCTGAATAAAAAGCAAGGCATAGCACATGTGCATATATAATGTAAGCATTAGGGCAGTGACAAAAGAATATCTGGGGCACACTGGTTGCCAGCCTAGATCAAGATTCAACAAGAAAACCTGTAGCAAATTACTAAGGTGGAGAGTGATAGGGCAAAATTCAGACTTCCTTCTCTGGAGTGTGTAAATTCACACATATGTAGGAATGGCAAGTACATGTGTACACACACACACACACACACACACACACACACATATATGTATGTATATATATGGAGAGAGAGAGAGAGAGAGAGAGAGAGAGAGAGAGAGAGAGACTAATACAAATAATAAGAGAAATAGGAGGGAAATAAAAAAAAAGAGAGAGAAGTACAGAGTGTTAGCAAAAAAAAAAAAAAAAACAAAAAAAACAACTGACTTTATGGCTTTACGGTTACAGCTACTGGTTACCTCCAAATCCAATGATGACATCACCCCTAGATGACAAGATACTTGTGTGTCTATTGCCATGGCAACTGCCACACATTCCCAACATTCACTTCACCTGTGCTCCACCTTTCCTGTGCCTGATTATGCCATGACCCCCCCCAAAATAGGCACAGTTCCCAATCTCATCTCTTCCTCCTCTTCATCCTCCTCTTCATCCTCCTCTTCTTTCTCCTCTTCATCCTCCTCCTTCTCCACCCCCTCTTCTCCCTCTTCTTCCTCATCACTTCCCTACTTGTCTGAATTCATCTCTTCTTGTGGAGCTGTGCTGGCCTAGTGTGATCTGTCCAGATATGAGCTTTTAACTCAACATCTGGTGCTGAGACTCAGGGATTGCTATACCACCTAGGTGTGTCCAATACCACGGCCACAGTCACTGCCTTTGGCTAGCGTGTCTGACCAACCACCACCGCCGCTGCCGCTGCCATGTGTTTCTACTGCCACCAAGGCCACCACATGGTTTTCTGTCAATGCAGCTGCAAACCACTGTCACTGCCACTGCCACTGCCACTGCCACAGCCACTGTGGGACACATGGACACATAGATGGCCCCTGCCACCAGACACAAAGACTTCCAAAATGTAGGATAGTTGCTGCCATGTAGGTTAATCCCCACTGGCCAAACCTCATTACGACAGGTCCACCAGCTGCACAGTCCCACCCTTCTTGCTACCGGAGTGCTAGACTTTCTCCCACCACCATTGGTGGAATGCTAAGATTTTCCCTCTAGTCACAAGAGAAGGTCCCATACCCCAGATAGGGGTATAGCCAACTTCTAGGGCCCTAGGGGTTGGTGTTTCACAATCCCTTTAAGCAGACTCCTAACTGATCTACAAAATAGAACTTTGAATTTTGGGTGACTCCCCTCTCAAAAGAAGCTCTCATAACCCCCTCCCTCAGGTTTTTGCAGCAGTGTAGCAAAACCTAGGCCTAGGTGGGTTGCTTTCCTGTGAGTCTATGGCACATTGATACCTCTACTTGTTCACATGATAATCTAGACATCTAGCCTGGCTGTGTATTTGTATTCACTGTTGAACTCTTTCTCAGGATCCTTGGTACAAATAGTTCAATAACATCCCATCCCCATTGTCCAATGGGCAACTCATTGTCTTTGACCATGCCTCCAGGCTCCCCACTGGGGTGTTCCCTGGAAAATCTTAACTCTCTAAAGTTAACACATGACTTGAGGACATTAAAGCTGGTATACCTCTGCAATAAGGTTTAGATTCAGTACCATTAGGCAACATCTTTAAATGACTAGTTAATGACACACTATATCCAATTATTTCAAGGGATTTTAATACATACTGCCAGTGGCTGGTAAATGCAAAGGGGTCGCCTGTGATCAAGCATTTACCTATCTTCATTCCAACCCCTTTCTCTGTTCTTTTTCTCCAACTCAACTTCTTCTGGCCTTGAAACCTCCACAGAATGACACTACAATCCTCAGTCCAGCTAACGATCCACCTCCTTTACCCTGCATACTTGTTTCTATGCCTTCAAAAACCCCAGTCACCACCTTCAAAAACCCCAGCTAGCACCGCAGTTTCTTCCTCTCAACAGGTTACCCCAAAGCCTCCTTGTTTGACCTCTCCAAACTCCACCCCTCTTTCTGTGACAGCTGAAGGTTGCTCCAATCGCCCTGAATTGGCACCTACTTTCAGCCATCAAATCTGTCGCTCTAAGACCACAGCCAAAGCCCCCACAAGTTCTTCTCCTGCAGGGACACCTGACCCAGCTTTGGTCCTTCCTTTAAGTGAAGTTGCTAGGGTAGATGACCTAGTCAGTATACATGTTCCTTGCTCTCTAAGTGACTTTATCAAATACAAAGCAGACTGGGATCCTATACCTTTAACTCCTGGGCCTTTACTGAAATGTTTCATTATATTACTCAATCTTACAACTTGGCTTTCCACAATGTACACATGATTCTAACTAATAATTTACTTCCTGATGATGCTGGTAAGTTTGGAAGCAGATGAGAATACATGCAGACAAGACTCATAAAAGAGATGAAACACATCTAATCAGTTCTGAGACAGTACTTTACCAAGCTCCTCAATGGAATGCTCATTCCCCAAGTGGTATTTTAGCCAGGGATAGATTCATAATCTGCCTTTTGGCTGGTCTCCATAGGGCAGCCTTTAAACCAGTAAATTTTGAAAAACTCCAAGAGGTCATCTGGGACAAATAAGAAAACCTGTTGTGATTTCTAGAGTGCCGAACAAAGTCCTTATTACAATATACTAATCTAGACCATGAAACCCCAGAAGATAAGCAACTTCCAATGACCTACTTTTTTCTCAGAGATAGTCCAACATTTGTAAATTCATTTGGAATATCAAAAACCAAGGATAGTGAAAACTATACTCAACAGCAAATGAACTTTTGGGGGAATCACCATCCCTGACTTCAAGCAGTATTACAGAGAAAGAGTGATAAAAATTGTATGATATAGGTACAGAGACAGGTAAGTAGATTAGGGGAATAGAATCGAAGACCCAGAAATGAACCCGCACACCTATGATCACTTGATCTTTGACAAAGAGGCTAAAACCATCCAATGGAAAAAAGATAACATTTTCAGCAAATGGTACTGGTTTATCTGGAGGTCACCATGTAGAAGAATGCAAATTGACCCATTTTTTTCACCATGTACAAAGCTTACGTCCAAGTGGTTCAAGGACCTCCACATCAAACCAGATACACACAAACGAATAGAAGAAAAAGTGGGGAAGAATCTCAATCACATGATCACTGGGGAAAATTTCCTGACCAAAATACCAATGGCTTATGCTGTGAGATTAAGAATCAACAAATGGGACCTCATAAAACTGTAAAGCTTCTGTAAGGCAAAGGACACTGTCATTAGGACAAAATGTCAACCAACAGATTGGGAAAAGATCTTTACCAATCCTACATCTGATAGAGGGTTATTATACAAAATATACAAATAATTCAAGAGGTTAGACACCAGAAAGCCAAATAACCCTATTAAAAATGGGGAACAGGGCTAAACAAAGATTTCTCAGTTGAGGAATATTGAATGGCTGAGAATTACCTAAAGAAATGCTGTACATCCTTAGTCATCAAGGAAATGCAAATCACAACAACACTGAGATTCCACCTCACACCAGTCAGAATGGCTAAGTTAAAAACTCAGGTGACAACAGATGCTGGTGAGGATAAGGAGAAAGAGGAACACTCCTCCGTTGTTGGTGGGATAGCAAACTCGTACCACCACTCTGGAAGTCAGTCTGGGGGTTCCTCAGGAAATTGGACATACCACTACCTGAGGACCTGGCTATATTTCTCCTGGGCAAATACCCAAAAGATGCTCAAACAACAAATACGAATGCTCCACTATGTTCATAGCAGTCTTATTTATAATAGCCAGAAGCTGGAACAAACCCAGATGCCCTTGAATGGATACAGAAAATGTTGTACATTTACCCAATGGAGTACTACTCAGCTATCAGAAATAATGACTTCATGAAATTCATAGGCAAATGGATGGAACTAGAAAATATTATCCTGAGTGAGATAACCCAATCACAGAAAAGCACACATGGTATACACTCACTGATAAGTTGATATTAGCCCAAAAGCTCGAATTACCAAAGTTGCAATTCACAGACCACATGAAGCTCAAGAAGAACAATGACTGAATGTGGATTCTTCACTCCTTAAAAGGGGGAACAAAAATATCCATAGGAGGGGATATATAGGCCAAGTTTAGAGCAGAAACTGAAGGAATGATTGTTCAGAGCTTTCTCCATATGTGTGGGTGTGTGATTGTTAGTGTTGTCCCTCTGTCCTGAGCAACATGTGGGCAATCAACAGCCCCATGTCCTTCCTGGTGGCATCTAGTGCATGGCTCTTTGTCTTGTGGGGGTTAAGTCAGGCTCTTGCCCAATGACCTTGTTAAACACATTTGTAGCAGGAGCCTGGTAGTGCCTGAGCCTTAGAAGACTTAGGAGACTGGGGCAAAGGCTTGGACTGGTCACATAACCTATGCCAGCATAAGGTATTTTTGTCTGTGGGCCTTTTCATCTCTCTCATGGTACATTTCATAGGTCTGTTCCAAGATTGCTGCTTGTGGGTTCAGGAGTTTCCTCTCCAAATATCTAAGTGGCTTTTTTTTCCCATTTTGTTTTTATTGGATATTTATTTACGTTTCTAATGTTATTCCCTTTGCCCGTTACCTGACTATAAAGCCCCTACACCCCTCCCCTTCTTCTATAAGGGTGTTCACCTCCCCACCTACCCCCCCACATTCCCTTACACTGGGAACCTTGACACAACTAAAGGTTACTCGTTCCTTCAGTACCCAATAAGGCGTTCTCTGCTACACATGCAGTTGGAGCCATGGATGAGTCTTTGGGTAGTTGTTTAATCCCTGGGAGCTCTGGTTGGTTGGCATTGTTGTTCTTATAGGGAGGCAAGTCCCTTCACCTCTTTCAATTCTTTATCTAATTCCTCTAACAAGGATCCTATTCTCAGTTCAAAGGTTTGCTTCTAGCATTCGCCTCTGTATTTGACATGCTCTGACTGTGTCTCCCAGGAGACATCTATATCTAGTTCCTGTCAGCATGCACTTCGTAGCTGTGGCTGTATATATATATATATACAGCCACAGCTATTTCTTAACCCTCCAGATATTCTCCTAGCCTTGGAGAATCACTGAAAAAGGGCTAAGTTGACATGTCCCTTAGTGGGGGAGTGGGTGAACTGGGTGGTCGGACAGGGTCAGTATGGCATCTTGTGATTGTTCTCAGAATAAGGGGTCTTTCCGAGAACAGTTGTTTGTTTGTTTGTTTATTTATTTATTTATTTTGGTTTTGCTTTGTTTTGTCTTAATTAGCTTAGTCAGAATCTTGATCACCAAAACTTTATCATGTCACTGGGCATCATGACATCAGATATAGCTCTCAGATAGGTCACAAGTTTGTCATAGGCATCCTGACCATCAGATATATTTCTCAAAACCTTGTTATTACAATTATGTTTCTCATATCTATGAAACTTTATTTCTTCAATGTCTTTAAAGAGTGAAAAATCTATCCCAGGTGAAGACCTTGTCTTGTTGCTTCCTATCTTTGATAGGAATCATGACATAGGTGTTGTGGGTAAACCTTCCTGTGATCCATGTACTAATTAGCATCATTCATTCTTTGTAGAATTTTATAATAAGAAAAATTCCATTAATTCATTTGGAGCTAAGATCAAATTCTGCTTCCATTGGTTGTGCATCTTTAAACATTTTCCATATGAAGAATATTTGTTTATTAATTGTCTCCCATGGTAGAAAAATGCCTAGAAGAAACCCAATTAAACAGTATTTCTGAAAGGTCTGTTTGACCAGGCTGTGTACAATTTTCATGTGGAAATGAGCAGTGTTTCTGGACACTTTAAATATATGAAGGTGAAGGCTGGGAAGAACTTCCACAGATTAACCTTATCAGGTTTTAAGTTATAAGATTATAAGTGTCTCAGAGTATGCCTTATCTCCTTATCTGGAATTTTGCACTCTGAGGTTTCAGTTATTCATGCTTTACAGCAATCTGAAAAACTTTGATGAACTTTTCAAGAATTATTCAAGTCTTGAGTTTTAAATAATGTTTTACAGTATGTACTCATGATTCTTTTATCAATCCACTAATTGTGTTATTCCCGTATTGTTTCTATTAAAGTTTTATAAATTAAACTTTATTACAAGCAGCAAGCCTCCTAGCTGGAATGAAGATATACTGAAGGGAGACTTGTGTCCCTCTTTTTTTTATATCAGAAAAACAGAGAGAATTGTCCTCAAGAAACCGAGAATCCTACAAGAATCCCATGCTATGAAATTGAATGGACTGGAGGCCTGCACAAAACAGTGTCTCCAGGACAGAGTTTTCAAACAGTTCTGATATTATTGAATCACCTTGCAGGAAAGACTGAGATAGAGATGTAGGTCAGGTTTCTACCTTGGCTAAGACTGCTTAGTTATTCATATATCTTGTTCTCTACTTAAATCTGCACTTCATGTCAGGACACTGAAGATGGGCTTTGGGATTCAATAGACCTCAATACTCCTATACTCAATGTGGCCACATTGAGTGGATCTCTCTTGGTTTCATTACTTATCTCTTTAACTGGCCTGTTGAAAATGGGTGGGCAACCCTGGTTTGTCCAGGGGCTCTCAAGCCTCTAAATTAGACTCTGACAGTACTAAATACTGGTCTAGAATATAGGAAATAGCCTCTTACTTATATGATTTTTGTTATGCCTATGGTTACAAAGATCTGGTAGAATATGAGGAAAATGAATATGGGGAAAATACTGGGCTGAAAACTGGAAAAAAAAAACACCCAAAAAGGTGTCTCTTAAAATGTGGTCAGTAAAATGTGAGGCGGGGAACCTGATTTTGATATAATGGTCTCACATCAAGGCAAATCTGAAGATGTAGTCACCACCCTCTTCTTCTAAGAACCCTTCCAAGTTGAGGAAACCAACAAACACTTGTGTTCTCTGCAATTTGTCTCCAGCTTGCTGAGATTCAAGTTTTAAAGGCATCTTTTCCATGGGGTCTATTTTTCCTAGCATGATTCAACTTCTTCCATTTGCTGCATACAGAGTTCCAAATAACATACAGCAACTCATACTTACAGTCTCCAACTTTAAGACAATTTCAACAATACCATCAGAGATGTACTTTCCAAAAGTAACTAGAACAAGCAACTATGAAACAAATACTAGCCAGGGTGTTCCCAGCATTAAAATAAAACCAACCTACAATTGCACTGTAGTTGGTCTGCACAGCAGGGTGTACTCAATCAGTTAAGCCCATGCTCACAGGGCTCACACTTCCAGCATTTTCTAAATTACCTCTTTATCTTTCCTGTTAGGCTAGATGCTTTGGAACCTCTGTCCTGTCCGAAGACCAAGCACCATGCTATTTAGAATGTGTATGGTTGTTTTTCTGCCAGAGACAGAAACTGTAATCTCTGTGAATTTGAGCCTAGCCTGGTCTACAGAATGACTTCCAAGACAACCAAGGCTGTACAGAGAAACCCTGTCTTCAAATATTAATTAATTAATTAATGGGTCCTGGTTATCAAGCTTGAGCAATCAGGAATCTTTATTATTGAATGAATGTATCCTCCTGATGCCCTCTTCTTATTACTTTCCTACTCATCCTTCAAGTGTCTTCTGAAATGTCATTTGTTCTGATATGCCTTCCTTTTCCCATGAACAATGCTCCCAGCCTAATAGCTGAGCATCATGGTATTTGTAGTATCATAAGCTGACTCCCGATTTTCATCATCTATGAAAGATAGATAGGTGTTATAGAATAGGTCAGTCCTGGAGGGCATAGGGAGATGGGTTATTTAGTTAGTAAAGATTTTGCTGTATAGGCATGATGACCTAAGTTCAATGTGCAACACTCTGTAAAAATTAGGTGTGTCATTATGACCCTATGACAGTAACACTGGAAAAGACAAAGTAGGAGAATCTCTGGAGCTTGCTGAGTTGCTAGTCTAGGCAAATTAGTAAGCCTGAAGTTCAGTGAGGGACTCTTTCTTAAAATATGATTGGAAGAAATTGTATAAGACAATAAAGTTGAGTTTCTATGCATGCATGCACATATACTGACACATACATATACACATACATACATACACAAACATACACGCATATACACATATACACACATACATATACACACAGCACACACTGCTTCCACTTCTGCTTATTTTTTTTCTCCATGTCTTTCTTCCATTCATCTTATCTCTTTTCCTTCCTTTTCCTTCTTGACCTCTCCTATCTTTTTCTCCTTCTCTTTCCTCTTCCTTTCCTTTCCCCCTCTTCTCATTTTTTTCTCCCTTTTCTTTCTTCTCATCCTTCTCTTGTCTGCTCAACGTTGAGAATCATCTGTCATTGGCATGAAGCGCAAAGAATAACAATCTCAATCAGAAACTCATATTGCAATGTCATTATATGAGTTAAACCCAAGATAGAGATCTGAAAGACAGATAGAAATGAATCTTTTTTTGTCAAAATTTCCTCACTATACACAATCATCCAAACGTGATAAAGAGCCCTATTTCCCTAAAGAGGAACTAGCAAAGCCTCTTTGTCCTGTGATAAGTCTTAAGTCTGAGAGCCAGACAGCTTGATATGCTCCCAGTCAATAACTTCTTATTGACTGCTCAAAGCAAGCAGCACTCCATCAGACATTAGAGAAGGAATCTGACACCCTTTTGTAGAGATGAAAAATGACCTGAAGTGTTTTGTTACAATGTCAACAAACTACACTGTCAAGAGATTAGAGGACCTTGAAACTTGGTGGTGAGATAATGACCATTCACATGTAAATGTCACCAACCAGTTGCTAAAAACATCAAGAACAGGCACTGGATAAGAGGCAGGCAGAAGGATTTATAACTGTCCTTTTATTTAGCAAGCCAGCAGCAATCATTAAACCCATAACTACTGAAACCAGATGTGCTTTAGTGAGTAGAAGTCAAAAGATAAAGGACAACTTTATAAGAACAATCATTCTTTTGCCCTACCAGTCATCTGAAAAGAAAAAAAAAAACAAACAAAAAAATGAAACCACTTTATATCAGACAGTTTTCAAGAGCATAAATAATGACCTTCATTTCAATACCCCAGTGTTTAGCAGCAAGGTATGATAAATAGTTTTATCCATCAGGTGACTCTGGCAGAAAAGGGAAAATGAATTTGCAAAAAAGAACTGTGAAATATACAGTCTTAAGACTTTTCAAAAAGAGGAGGCATGAAATAAGACCTTTCAAATCATCATGTCCTTTGACCCTGTGCCTTCTCTGAGGAGTGATCATGTAAATAGTAGAACTTAGGTTGTTGGGAAGAAAGCTCAGTTGGAAGTGCTTGCACTGTACAACTATGGAACCCTGAATCTGGTCCTGTGAACTCATAAAAGCTAAGCAAGTATTCTGTGTGCATGTGATTCCAGAAGTAGATGGTATATAGTACCAATCCTCAGGTCTTGGTAACCACACAGTACATCAAAAACAGTGATTTCCAAGTTAGGCCCCATCTCAGGAGAAAAAATAAAAAATAAAAAAAAGAGAGAAAATTGACAACTGAAATCAACATCTGGCCTCCATACACACCAGTACAAATGAGCATATATGCATACATATGTGTGTGCGTGCACACACACACACACACACACACACACACACACACACACGCAAAGAAACTGTATCTTTTGGACCATGCCATGCATATTTGATTATTCTGCTTCAAATCTCATTCATCTTCATGAATCTAATGCAATCTAGGACCCACAAATGAAAGATGATGACTTGAAAATTGAATAATAGACCAATCAGATAACTCAGTCACACCATTCCTGGGTATTTACCCATAGAACTTCAAATCAGTATCCCATAAACACTTCCACATAAGTACTGTTTGCAGTGCCTTTCATAGTAGCTAAATCATAGAATTTTCCTAGGTCACTGCCAGCAAATGAATGGCTAAGGTAAATGCAGCTCATATACATGATAAACTTATTTTCAGTCCTGAACAAGGATGAAATTATGCTGACTGTAGGAAATGGATACATACCTCCTTTCTAACAGTCAGCCCAGTCTATACTATTCTCCTGCCTCCTGACTCTACTCTCTGTGTTCCACTGTAGTTCCTGAGTTCTTCACAATTTCTCCACAGGACACTCATGAATCCACTTCCTCCATTACTCTAAAATTCCTTCTTATTTCTGTTTTCCTTCTATAATATGGAAAAGACCATCCTGGGGCTTCAATATGAAGCTTCCCAAATACCCAACATTGAGAATTAGTCAACAATATTTATGGCCAATATTCTTGCTTTCTAGTCTCACTTCTCATAGCCTGCACACATTTTGCCTTCTATTGGAGGTAATATAAGTATCTGGACAATGGAATGTGAATAGAAGAATACTCATCCTCATTTGCAGTAGAAGCATTTGAATGGAACATAGGCTTGTTTCTTCATCGTGTATTTCCTTCCTGTGGCCACAGCAACATTCAAATGAAGGTACATTTGCCATAATAAGGACACTGTGAGGAAAAAGACCTGCCAATCTGAGGGACTTTGTGACACAGCCGTGTTGTGGTCTAAATGTGAAACATCTTCCATAAGTTCATGTTTTAACACTTGACCTCTATCTTCTGATACAGTTCAGAAAGTTAGCAGAATTTTTAGGAGGTGAAATCTCTCCAAACATAATGGGTCACTGAGGGCATGACTTGACACTGTATAGCTTTATGCCACTTCCTATTTATTCTGTTTCCTAAGTAAGGATACAAAGTGATCTGTCAGGATTTCTGTTCTTTCAACCATGAATTCCTCTCCTGCTATGATGTCTTTCCTCCTTTATGATGGACAATACCCTTCTGGAACTATAAACACAAATAAGCTTGTTCTCTTGTAGGTTGCTTTGGTCAGAGTGTTTTTATCATAGCATCAGGAAAATAGCTAAGACAGACAATACTCCACTTGTCACTTGGACCAGTGATACATATTAGTTACTTGTTACAACACTGTAAATCAAGCCATCAAGACAATGCCATTTGTTGCACAGCTCCTTGTGTATTTGTAGCACCATTGCCTTTTCACTTTACCACATATCCAACTTCATTTTGCCCTCTTCTCATAAACTCCATAAAGTCATGTCTTTTCTCCATACTTTTCACCTGCCTGCTTCAGTATTTGAGATATTGCATCCTATTTGATAATTCATGCTAAAGGAGTCAATAGTGCCCACACCATGGTGAATAGTCAGGGTCCCCCAACTGTATTCTTGGAGTTGTGCCCATACACTGTGGGCACACTGTATATACTCACAGTCATGGCAGGTGGCTCCTGTGTAACCAGTGTCACTACAGTTGCAGTAGAAGGTAGTCCAGGTTTGGGTGCAGTGTCCTCCATGTTCACAGTAGTTTGGCAAACACCTAATGGATGTAATAAAAAACCTCGTAAGCCAAGACAGTTGAAATAGAAAGTGCAGCAAAATCTTTACCAGAAATACCAGGAATAGAATCTGCTAATGCCCTATAACTATCAGAGTTAAATGATATGAGAACCACAGTGATGTGCTTCTACTACTGAGTAGTGGTAATCTCAGACCTGATTTCTACCTTTGAGTTAAAGTTTCAATGTTATCACACAGAGAGTTGAATGAAAGTGGGAATATTGTATATAATGGTATGTTTATTGTGGTAAAAAGTGCAGAAGGGTCGTAACTTTACATTGCAAAGTAATGTGGCTTTTTAAAGGAAATTAAAAAAAAAAACAAAAAACAGCAGTCCTGGAGATTACTGTCTGCACTTCTTTTGGGGGCAACTAGTTAACTATATTAATGCACAAAAATAGAACATGGTTTAAAAATAAATGTTCTCTCAATTACCATGCCAGGCAGTTCTACCTTTTCAGATGGCTTTAGAGAAAGCCATCTCAAAGACTTTCTCTAGTTATTACAAACCAGGGCAGTGTTCTTTCACCCAAATTTGGGTAAAGAACTTCACCTCCCCACCTTCCACTCACCTCCACTCATACCTCGCATACACTGTGGAGTAACACAGCTTTGAACATCCTCTGCCAGTACCCCTTTGGCCTTTTGTATCCTGGCTTTCTTATGAACATCTCATTTTTTAATGTATTTTTCTCATATTATATGTATGAGTGCTTGCCAACATATTTATAGAAGTACCTCATACATGTGTGCCTGATGCTAGAGGAGACCTGAAAAGGATGTTGAGTCCCCTGGAAGTGACCTATACATGGTTGTGGGCTATCATGTGTCTGAGTCATCTCCCTACAAAGTCATGTGTCTATAGTCATTGGAAAATCAAGGATGCAATTCTGGAAAAGAGAAAGCACATTTGGGAAATGGAAAATCTAGCATTTCTACTATAAGTAGCAAAATGAGGGAGAACATGTAGGGCAGCCATACAGCAAAGTGCATTTGGTGAACAGAGATTAGAAAATGTCATCTCAACACAGATACTTGACTGCATATTTATGTCTAACTTGTTCATTTAAAAAGGCTCTTTCATGATCATGATTTCAACCTTCTTTAATAAGTTCATTTTAACACAGAAAGAGAATCCCATATGGCTATCGAAGGGGACAAATTCTGAGGGTGGATACTGGTAGTTTTGGGCATAAGTCTATAAACCCAAATAGTCATGATAAGGGTTTGGAGAGAAAGCTCAGTGAGTAAGGCATTGACTACAAAAGTGTGAGGAATATAATTTGTATCCCGGGTACACATATCATATTCCAGGCATACAAGGCAGTTTTCTTGTGACACTTTCACTCAGGATTCAAAGCCAGGAAATCCCTAGAGCAAGCGAACTACCTCAAAATCCACTCACTTTAGTGTGCAGTATGAAACCCAGACTCAGGATACAATGTGGGAATCAAGGAAGGAAGATATTCTTTTTTTTTTTTTTTTTTTTTTGGAATGAAAGGCATCAGAGTTTATTTTATTTACCCCTTGCACTGGGATATACCAAAGCAGATCACAGTGTCAGCATGGACAGTCAGATGCTAATGCATGCATATTGGAAACAGTTAAGAGCAGGGATCTGTAATTTGTTAATACGGACACTATGCCTAGAAACACATGTCACTATTGTTCTAGATCATTCTATTCTATTTTTTTTTTATTATTATTAACTTGAGTATTTCTTATATACATTTCGAGTGTTATTCCCTTTCCGGTTTCCAGGCAAACATTCCCTTCCCCCTCCCCTTCTTTATGGGTGTTCCCCTCCCCATCCACCCCCATTGCCGCCCTCCCCCCGACAGTCTAGTTCACTGGGGGTTCAGTCTTAGCAGGACCCAGGGCTTCCCCTTCCACTGGTGCTCTTACTAGGATATTCATTGCTACCTATGAGGTCAGACTCCAGGGTCAGTCCATGTATAGTCTTTAGGTAGTGGCTTAGTCCCTGGAAGCTCTGGTTGCTTGGCATTGTTGTACATATTCAAGCTCTTCCAGTTCTTTCTCTGATTCCTTCAACGGGGGTGAAGGAAGATATTCTATGTCAATCTCTATCCTACATATGTACACTTGAAAGTAGATGAACACACAAACATCATGGACCACACACCCTTCTGCGAATTGTAAAAATTCGAAACAGATGTGGTGGCTTAGTGAAGTTTTTTCAATATAAATATATCAACTTTCTTGACTATCTGAAAACCCAGATAAGCTAACACAGTGGGTGTCTGACCTAAGAACATAGCAGATACACTGCCAGATATCTTGCCTCTGTATAAAACCAGAGTGCATAAGAGTTAAGGAGATGACAGAAAGATTTCAAAGAAAGCATTAGGTATGGGAGGATAAAAAAATAGTAACCATTAGAGGAAAAATTATGCTAACTCAAAAAAATATGCTCCCACTTGAAAACTGGAGCCAGGGAGATGGCTCTCTCATGCACCGGCCAAGCATGCCAACCTGAGCTTGAGCCACAGAACAAATATAAAAAGGCAAGCTATGTTTACTTGTGTCAATATTCTTAGCTTTGGGGAGGTAGAGACAAGCAGTCTTCTGGCTTTCATTACCATACCAGCAATATAGGCCTCTTTTGTTGCCAGTGTTATGTTGTTATAGTATTTACCAAGTGAAACCACACCAAAACTTAAAGATTGCTGGTAATGCTTTAACCCACTCCTTTGCCAACTATAGTCTAGTAAAATGGAAAAGCCCCTGGTTCAGCGAGAGACTCTTCCTCAAAAAAAAAAAAAAAAAATAAATAAATAAATAAATAAATAAATAAATAAATAAGGCAGATATGGGAGTAGTGGCATGCTTTTAATCCATGTATTTGGGAGTAAGACATAAGTGGATTTTTATGAATCCCGACCTAGTCTATATTGTACACCACACAGCCACACAATCTTCCACAGGACAGAGATAATTTCTAAGATAGTTGTGGAGAATATGAGTAACAAATGAATTATAGGTCACAGTCGAACTCCCTGAGATTTCATGATGTCATTTTTCCAGTTTCTTGAGTTGCGCTTGACTGTTTTTACAAAGGAAAGGAATATAACGTTTCATTTAATAGAGTAAATGAACACCATGAGTTAGCAATCATAATTCATGCTGTCAACTTGATCAAAACTAGAAACATCTGGATACTGGACTCTGAACATGACTCTTGGGCACTATCTGGTCTGTGTTAATTGAGATTGGAAGACTCATCCAGTGTGGGCAGTACCACTCTCTAAAGAGGGATCCCACACCATCAAATGGAGGAAATGATGTGACTTCTACCTTTGTCCCTTTCCTTAAATGCAGATGAGGAGCGACCAGATCCCCAGGGTTGCTACCAACTGTCATTTCCCCACCAACATGCACTGTGACCCTGAATTCATTCCTGGAATAAGGCTATTTTTTTAAAAGTAGGTTTTGTTGGAAAGTTTATTCACAGCGACAGAGAAATAAATTAAGCATAGACATGAAGCTGTCTTTTTTTCTGAATCCTTCACTTTCTTAACCCTTTTGCTTAATTATTGTGCTCAAAATATTAATCTTCAATTCTAATTTTATACACATTTACATATACTTAAATATATATATATATTTATATTTGACAACGTGAAGTGTGTTGTGAAATTCAACTTTTTGAATTCTACTCATTTATCTTACTTTAAATATCATCCTCTTTAACTTATTTCTTAATTAATTTTAACTAAACACTATTTTTGGTGTGTGGCTTTCTCAAAATATTTTCACAGAGAGGTGGGTTTATTTTTTCAATGAACTATAAATATAATCTTCAAATGGATTCCCACTCACACATGAGATATGGCTTTACTAGGACTGTTTTCCATTGCATAGGTGAAATGTTTAAACACTCAGTGAGAGCAAGTCAACAGCACAGTAGAGAGACCTGTAAGCGATCATGCTTGAAACTGGCACTCACATGACTTGTTTGTATACTGGGATTCTTCCTTTACCTGTGCCAGTGGTTCATCTTCAAACTGAGTTTCACATGTACTTACTAGGACAATACTCTTCCAAGGAGAAAGGAGAGAAGCTTCATAGAGATTCCCAAGATTATAATGATACTAACTGAAGCTGTCAATATTGATTCTGTACAGATATTTTCGAGTTGGGGCAATACTTTGGTTGGCAAAGTGTCATAAAAATTGAAGACCTGTGTTCAGTCCCCCAAAACCACTAATACAGAAAAACATTTGGGGCATGTTAGCACATAATGGTACCCTCAGAATTGGGGAGGTGATGATGGTTATATCACTGACATTTGCAGGCCAGCAATCCTAGCCTAATCTTCCAGCCCCAGGTCCCAATTACAGTGATTATGTCAAAAAATAAAATGGAATGGTATGAGTGTTATTGTCTTCTGGCCTCTATACACAGATGCACACTACACCATACATATGACTTACATATATGTGCACATGTACATTCATGTACAGATACATAAAAAGATATCTTTGTGCAAAATGATGTTTAACAATATAAAATGGCTTAAATAGGAAAGAAATAAATTACATACATAATAGAACATAATGAGTTATGTATTATAGAAAATAATAGGGCACCATTAATTCTATAAATTCCTTAAAGCTAGAAAGGCAGATTTTAGTTTTATTTTCATGTGTGCTTCATTACTACTGTGAAATCCTTATAGTACAATGACCAAAAGGGAGCCCTTTCCATATTTCTAAGGGTTCCTTTTTCAGGTGACAAATGCTTTATCTAAATTAATGTAGTTTCTTCCTTGTTCTTCACACTAGTGTTTAAAACTATACCACTAGGCTCTCTCCTTTCTAAACAACTATACCAGTGATTGCACATTATATAAAGAAACTGTTAAACCTGAAGTTATCAGTGTTAAAAGCTATGCACAATATTATTTTGGGTCATTGAAGAGGCACATAGCGTTCCTTATTTTCAGCAATAAAAAAAACTTCTGGGAGTTCTACTCAATGCTGGACCACTAGCTTTCAGTGATCACTAAGTAGTTCAAGACTCATTCAGCATGCCTATCTGCTCTCTGAATAGCTTTTCTCATGGACCGCTCTGGACAGTGTGAGGCAGGTGCTTCTGCACAGATTAAATGGCATCATGACCAAATTTCATCACTTATGGGTATTAAATGCAGTACTCAGTACTTTAAAGAAAACAACATGAAAGCTGAAACAGCTCTTAACATTACTAATTTTTCTAAAAATAAGACTGACTCTACCTTATTTTTAGATATCAAGTAAAGTTGTAAGTACTTCTGTTAAATCCTGGTCACTAGAGAGATAAACCAATACTTCAGCCAACTGTAGCTAAGGGAAACTATTCTGTATTCTCCATAGCCTGCATGACACTCTCTCCTCTCTCTCTCTCTCTCTCTCTCTCTCTCTCTCTCTCTCTCTCTCTCTCTCTCTCTCTCTCTCTCTCTGTGTGTGTGTGTGTGTGTGTGTCTATGTCTCTCTCTATGTCTCTGTGTCTCTTTGTCTTGCATTAACTGATATATTGTGTTCTGTGGTGTGCATATTCTATTGATCTGTAATTTATATTGAATATATTCTCATTTTGGGGCTTAGATGTTAATCACAAAGATTTATTTAATTATTCTCATGTGGGGAACTACTAAAGAAACTTTTTAGATTTCATATTAACCCACCATTTTATTTTATTTTCTCTCTAGCTCTGCTATTACCAGCTATTCCATAGATCCATGTAAGTCTGGGGCACAGAAAAGTACAGGCTACATCAAATTGAACAGAGACTCACTATGGTTTTTAGACTAACCTGTAACTTTCTACAGAAACAAGGCTAGATATGGACTCACAAAAATTCTGTGCCTTTGATTTCCTTGTGCTGGGACAAGAGGCATGGGCCAATCAGTAGACTCAATATCACTAAAGATAAACACAAAACCTTACTAATCATGTGTTCTACATATTAAAGAAATCCCTCATGCCTCTAGACAATCAACAGTAATTGATCCTGGCTCCCTTTTCTGATCCTGAATCCTGATCTCACCCTAATCACAAGACACACCTCTCTCTCCCTTTCTTGTTTCTGTGCAGTCTTAAACCAGATTGCAAGTGTTACCTTTTTGTCACTGTGACAAACTACTGCAGATAAGCACTTAAAAGAGGAAAATATGCTTAATTTCCTCTTTCTATCCATCAAGGTTTCCATCCATAATGATAAGAAAGTTAATCTCAGGAGAGCCAAAAATCAAAGGGTGGGTGGAGACAAGGTACAACCCTAAAGGCTCCACCTCCAATATTCTATTATCTCAGGCCACTAGAAGACTAGCCATTCAGTGCAATAGCCAGTAAGAACTATTCTCATCTAAATTGTAAAGTTTCAGAAAAAAAAAATGTCCTTGCTACTACCAGAAGCTTTGAAGTCTTTTTCTACTTCCTCTGCCTCTGTTCTTTTAACATCTTAGTGAGGTGCTAGCAGTGTCACGATAGATACAAAGCATAGACTTGACCTATAAATCAACTTGGAAAAAAGTGTCCAAAAAGCATGTACAAAAGGATGTACAAAAGTTTCTACAAAATTACTAGCCTGGTTAACAATCTTAAAATATAAAAATATAACTAAAAACTAACATGGAAATGCAGTCTAGCACTGGGAATGTACAAATAGTGTAACACCGTACAAAGCCAACTAAAATGAAGAGGTGCATCTGAATGTAAGAGGAAGAGGAAGTCTCTCAATGAACAACATGCTAGTAAATGAAACAAGCTATGTGATCATCGATCAGTAGGCAAGATCTCTTAAAATGTTCTGAGTTCAATTATCCAGAAGCAGGTGAAAAACCAAGCATGCCGGACATTGTCTGCATTCCCAGGACTGTGCAGTATAGACAAGCAGATCTATAATCTTAGCTGGCCAAGTTAGCCTAACAACAAGCTTGTGGTTTAATGAGAGACACTCTCTCAAATAGTGATGCACACAGTGATAAAGAAAGTCAGGCATGTCTTGCTGTCGCTTCCACATGCACAGGTACCAATATATCCACACGAATATGACACACGTGTAAAATGCAAAGTAAGCATGCTGGTCTGCTGTTATGATTGCTGTTGTTATTTACAGGGAATAAGGCCTGGATGAACAAAATTCCTATGTATTAACAGTCGTTAAATCACAGAAGAGAACTTGCATTTTGGTGTTTTATTGTACTACTGAGAATCAAACTTTAGGTCCTCATAAATGCTAGGTAAGCACTGTGCTATTTTCTTGGCTTCAAAAAGAATAGTTTAACATTTACAAATGTCTGTATCATTCCTTATATTTTTACAGTTGGTCTGGTAGTTATGTGTTTAATCACAACAGAAATGCTGATATGAATATATCCTTAGAACATGGTACAAGTAACTGTAGAATGTATTTAAGCAAATTAATAAAGATACAGGGTGACCAGTGATAGCATAATGGGAAGCCAGGTGTGTGTATGTAGAAATCATTGACTGAAGCATCTTCACTCAGCAACAGAATTTTGTTTGTATTTATATTTTTATATGTATGTGGTGTATGAATTTATGCATGTGAGTTTTTGCTTGTATATGAGTACATATAGTAGGTGTGTGCTTGAGGGCATATGTATATATTTGTACATGCATGCAAAGGCCAGAAGTTGACTTCTGGTGTTTATTCTCAGTGTGTACAACTTTATTGAGTCAAGGTCTTTCAATTGGACCCAGAGCTGTACAATACTGATAATCTAGCTATGTAACTTTGTCCAAGGATCTCCTGCTCCTACTTCTCATATGCTGATATCACATCTGATCTATTTTCCTCACACAGCAATTACATGGATGTAGAGGATCCTCATCCTTGTGTAGCAAGAACTTTATGCAATGAGCAATTTTTCCAGGCCTGTACATGTATTTCTTATTTTGTTATTAGATGATATTAAAAGATAAACATATTCAAATAGGAAATATTCTCAGCTTGGAGATGGAACCAACTGTACTGAACTAAAATAAGGGGAGGTGGCATTGTGCTTGAACAATAGGGTATTGAATCTGCACAACAGCCAGCATTTCAGTGGACCTGCCAGATAAAATATGAGGTTATTGCCAGGGCTCAGTTCCCATAGCAACCACAGATAGTCTAGCAGAGAATTCCTTTATGTAAAAGGCCTAGTGAATTCCGTCATTTTCACCTAGAATAAAGTAGGCATTCTTATCTATTCCGCTTACTTCTATGACATCCAGAAGTAGAATTAAATAGGTAAGGCTGGTGCTCCTCTGAAACGAAGTCCATCGGCTAATACATTTGTAATGAACACCATTCACTAGGGTTCTCTATTGATTGATGAAAAATTTAAAGACATTTGTAAACATTAACATAACAGCCTGTTCTGTTTAAGGAAATAAGCACAGTCGTTAAATGTTTGCCCATGTGTCTGCCCTATAGAGCAGTCATTCATACAGATATGCTGTTAGTAGTAGGTAGCCAACTCCCCTAAAATCCTCAATTTGAACCTTGGGAGATCAGAAAGTGCTCTTCACTACTGATCATCTCCCTAACCCCAGAGCAATGCTGTGTAGGTTAACGTGTGTGTGTGTGTGTGTGTGTGTGTGTGTGTGTGTGTGTGTGTGTGTGTGTGTACTTTATGTTCCCTTTTTAAAAATTCATATTTCTCCTCCATGCAGTTTAAGTTCAAATTTGATTTCTATATCGTTTCCTTAGAGACCAAAGAACAAAACATTTCAAAGGTCTTCAAAAAGGCAAGCTGACTAATGTAAGTTGTTTAATGATGCTCACACAGTAGAAATCAGTGCAATTGCCTTCCTTAGTCTTATACCTTTAATTAGCAGCCCACTGCATTCATCTTCTTTTGGTCAGATAACTTTTTCACCAAAGCATTTGTAGCCCATTTCTATACTTCTCCAACATACCAATTACCCTAATCCCAGTTTACCCCCACAGTTGGGTCTTCATGATAATTGAAATGCATTATAATTACAGCAGATGCAGACATTAAAGAATTAAGTGAATAAAAGAATATGTCAGAAGTCAGTTTCCTAAATTTTCCAGGATTTGGTTCACAGCATAGAATTCCACTGTGGATTGCTGCTGGAGAAATCCTCTGATAATGGGCATGTGCTGGTGGTCAAATGATCCTGCAAGCTCATCAGTGATGCTAAAACAGCACTAGGAATAACAGTGCTGAGCCTCAAGGAGGAATCTTAGACAAAGTAAATTCCCTTCATTGGAAGCTGGTAACCACTGGGCAGCACTCCCATCCAGTGAATACTTAAAGTTGATAATCTATGTGCTACTGAGGATCTTTCAAGGGCTCTTCTTCAAAGCAGAGAACATTCAGAATTAGAGCTATCAGCATGATTCTCTCCAGTATTTCAAATCTATTAATGAGAGAAGAAAGGGTAGGGGCAAAAAATCCATTTAAGATAGGATAGAAAGATAGGAAGACAGGTATATTTATCTGGATGAGGCAAGGAAGGATCTCCAGTCCTTGGAGTCTGGAACACGTCTCTCCCACATGAGGATCAAACATTTCATCAAGATTATCAACATTTGATTGAAACATTTCTTCTACCAGCTACAGGCTGTAATTTTTTAGGAAATTCAGCATAGACTAAACTTTACTTATAGTAAAAGACAGACTATAATCCCCATTTGCTTCTCTAGTAGCTCAACATTCATGAATTGAGTTCCCATTCAAGAGATGTTCAGAGACATCCTATAATGGCTGTGACTTAAAATGGGAACAGAGGCAAGAGAGAAGTGTCCTGCAGAAGATGTTGAGCACAAAATTTTAAAAGCTTCTAAGGCTTAATTTTCATTCATCTATGCATTCACGTATATGTGGAGGTTTGGGGGAGGTCTTTGGATTGACTGAAGCTGAAGTTACAAAGAGTTTTGAGTTTCTTTTTGTGGGTGCTGGGAATGGAACTCTGTGCTTCTGGAAAAAGAGCATGTACTGATGCCACCAGTTTCACACAAAAGCTGCTAAATTCCTTCACACAGCTAATTGATGCAGGTGGTACTCTCTGTGCACTTGGACCCTGAACTGAATGGAAAAGAGAAAGTGAGCTGAGTACCAGTATCTATCTCTCTCTGTCTTCTGACTAGAAATGATATCATCAGCAACCTCAAAGTCTGGCTATCAGCATAGGATCATCAAATCAGGAGCCTTTCTATCTTACATTGCTTTGTCAGGTATTTGGCATTGCAATGAGACAAGTCGCTAAAAACAAGTTTCACTGAGACAACAGAGGTGTTCAAGTTACCAAAATGCTTTTCTTTAGAAACTTCAGAGCATCAATATGAAAAAAGGTAAAATGCTTATGTTTGAGCCCATTTCTAAGATTACAATCTCTGCTTACAATGTAAAACCTGATCATGATGGTCATTTTAATTGTCCATACAACCTAAAACCTCCAGTGAAGATTTCAATGGGAAATTGTCTTTTTTCTGATTGACTGTGCGCAATGTGTAGAGAATTGCCTTGATTGTGCTAAAATCAGCTGAATCCATTCTTTGGGGTTGGGCCTTAAATCACGTAAGAGCTGAGAAAAGTAGCTGAGCAGTAGGTGGCAATATGTTTGTTTCTCTCTGGTTTTGACTATGAACTTAATTTGTAGTGTTGTTTTTACCACTTGTTGCCCTGACTGTTCTTCAATGATCCTGTTACCTGGTGCTGTGACTTACAATAAACCATTTCTCCTTGAAGTTGTTTTGGTCAGGGTGACTTCTCACAATTACAACGGAATGAATCTAAGGCTCTAAAAGAGTGGCTCCAGAGAGGAACTCTGGTTGAGGTAATTCCTACATTTACATTCCCATCTGATATCCAAGCTGCTAGATCCCAGATTTTGAGAAAGTATGTTTTCTTTTCTTTTTAAAAATTCCTCTTTTATCTTGGTTTTTGTCTTTGTGTTAGTCTCTTCATAAGATTGTTTTTTACTTTTAGATATATCAATTTTTACATAATATGTTCACTTTCTGTTTGGGGAAAATATGTAGGCATTTAGAGCAAGTATTGTGTACTTTCACTGTGGATTTTGGGACCTTCTAGTACATATATTTTTAATGTGGAACTGTGTCTCATTCACAAATCATGAGTCACAGGTTTTCCTTGACTCCCTCTGGTATATTATACACAGTAAAGATATGACTATTCACCAATACCATCCTAGTAAACCTAGCCAGTGAGCATTCTCCTGCTACATGATCTTTGCATGGATAAGAATAAAGCAAGAACAAGAGATGAGGTGAGCATGAAATTAGAGCAATACCATGTTTTCGAGAATGGGAACATTGACTCTAATCTATGTCATGTACCTACAACGAATACCCTATTCTCAGTCTAAATTAAAGAAGTAATCCGATCTATTTCAAAATCCCTCAACTCAGTCTTATTGAAAAATATCTGCTGGAAAGTAAGGTGGATGGAACTCATAGCAGAAACAGTAACTTATCTTTCTAAGTCACAGATTCAGTATTCAGCAATAGAAACACAAGAGCCAAATGCAATGCAAGAGAACAGCGTGCCTCTCCCCAAGCACAAAGGTCTTGATTTTATGAGCCGAGTTTAGAAACGTTTAATTTAATCCTCAAGAGTTGTTCTTATCTGCTGTATATAGTCCTAGAAAATTATTTTACAGAATAAAATGATTTTAATGAATGAAAGAAAAATTAAATAAGAATGTCCCATTGATATAGGACTGTATTTCAGCCACTTTGAAGGGAGGTTGAAGTAAAAGGAAATAGAGTAAAATATAGTCTCAAAATAAAAATAGGGAAAAATATCTCAGTAATAGATTCCTTTCCATTCATTGATGGAGCCTTAGATCCAACCCCTAATACTTCAAAGTATTAATAATAAAAAATATCAAACAAAGAAACATAGATGACTAGGGTTACACTTAGGTACTGCAGTTGTCTTATAGATTTCATTAGGCATATTTTTTTAATTTGTTATTTATTTGTTAGTTTAAATATTTTGAATATTTTAATAGTATCTAGTACTATTCTGGCTTTGGTGGCTATGTGGAAGGAGAGGAGAAAGCACAAAAAGCATCAATATCGGCATATTAGTAGGGGGAAAGGGAGCTTAGCAGTTAAGAGCATGTATTATTGCCCTTTCATAGAACTTACTTCAGGTTCCAGCACCCATATCAGACTACTCATAACCCATATATCTGACTCCAGTGTACAAACATACTCATATACAGACACACATGTAATACGCAAAAGTAAAAACAAAGTATTTTTTTTAAATATTAACATAATTTTTAAAATAATAAAGACTGGAGATCTGCTACAATCAGGAATACAGGAAAGGGAAAGAACATGAACCAGTAAATCCTCCAGCACATGAAGAGAAAGATGTGAGGAGGAGCTACAGATTGCACAATAAACTGTCACATTCTCCTTACCCAGGCTATTGGTCTTCCAACATCCTTTCTTTCCCAACACTCTTGCCCACTTCTGTATTTGGAAGAAGACTTTCTTCAGAAAGAGTCTCTACTTTTACAACTATTCACAGCTATTCTTTCCAATTCCTTTTTCTGGAACCTAACAACTCTATAGATATTTCCCCATAGTTACAACAACTGTGGTCACTGCTGCAGCCTCTAAAATGGTGGTAAGAGTGAACAGCAGGGGACAAATAAATATTTTTTAATCTTTTTCTTTTATTGGGTTTTTTCTATATTTACATTTCAAATGTTATCCCCCTTCAAAGTTTCCCTCCAGCAACCCAATATCCCATCCCCCATCCCCCTGCTCCTATGAGCCTGCTCCTCCACTCACTTACCCACCCACTCCCTTCCTCCTCCCTGCCCTGGCATTCCCCTACACTTGGGCACTGAGCCTTCACAGGACCAAGGGCCTCTCCTCCCACTGATGCCCAACAAGGCCATCCTTTGCTACATAAATGGCTGGAAACAAGGCTCACTCCATGTATACTCCTTGGTTGGTGGTTTAGTCTCTGGAAGCTCTGAGTTGTCTGGTTGGTTGAAATTGTTGTTCTGCCTATGCGGTTCCACACCCCTTTAGCTCTTTCAGTCCCTTCTCTAACTCCTCCACTGGGGACCCAGTTTTCAGTGTGATGGTTGACTGCTACCATCCACCTCTGGCAGAACCTCTCAAGTGACAGTGGTATCAGGCTCCTGTCAGCATGCAATTGTTGACATCTGCAATAGTGTCTAGGCCTGGTGACCTTATATGGGATGGATCCCCAGGTGGGGCAGTCTCTGGATTGCCTTTCCTTTAGTGTGTTTCCCCTTCTACAAAGGACAGGGCAACAACACTTTGGGTCTTCCTTCTTCTTGAGCTTCATGTGGTCTGTAAATTTAATCTTGGGTATTCTGAGCTCTGCCTAATATCTACTTATGAATGAGTGTATACCATGTGTGCTCTTTTGTGATTAGGATATCTCACAACTCTCATGTTGTTTTTCTTTTTTTTAACTTCAAAGGTCATATGATATGATAAAAATTAACCTAGTGCTAAAAAGCCGAGCTTAAAGGGCTAGGTCATGGGATGCAGTACTGGAGCAATGAGACATGGTCACTACTATGACTTAATTTTGAAATGTTCTCCATGGCTCACATGTGTGAACATTTGGTATCTAGTTGATGATAATGTTCAGAAAGGTTGTGGAATCCGTAAAAGGTACAGTATCCATGGAGCCAGTGGGTCCCTGTGGTGAGCCTTAAGATTTTCTAGCTTAGCCCCACCACCCTTTCACTTTCTGCTTTCTCACAATTACAATGGGTATTCAGAGCTTTGCCTAATATCTACTTATGAATGAGTGTATATCATGTGTGCTCTTTTGTGATTAGGTTATCTCACAACTCTCATGTTGTTTTTCTTTTTTTTAACTTCAAAGGTCATATGATATGATAAAAATTAACCTAGTGCTAAAAAGCCTGAGCTTAAAGGGCTAGGTCATGGGATGCAATACTGGAACAATGAGACATGGTCACTACTATGACTTAATTTGTAAAATCAGATAAAGGTGACATTCACATCCTATGAGAATTTTATAGTGTCTTGTAGAATGTGAACATGTATGAATTCATTGTTACTCTATGCCATGTATCTCCTCACATAGGCATAAACTGTAATCATTTTTATTGCTGTAAAAAATATTTCTTGTTGCACCTTATGGAGAAAAAGAGAGTTCTGCTTCACACATGACTAATGTAGATAACTCGTTGACAAAATTCTACTCTCTGTATACCTAAGCAAAGAACACTGTTCCCTGGCCTGAACAGTCCCTTCCATTTGCTTTATGGCAGATTTGCTGTTGAGATTTAAGAAAAAAAGGAAAGAACTGAACCACACTGTCAGCACATGGTGCTAATAAGAATAAAAATATTCCAAGGATACTGTGACTTTGTTTGGCTACCAAAAACAGTGGAACCAAAGAAATTAGAATTCCCCCAGGAATTACCTACTAAGAGAAGGAAAGTCTAAGGTGGTAGTTATGGTTGGAGGAAGAACTTATGTTCTCTATAAAGATTTGCAACTCATTAGGCAACCTTACAGATACACTGATGCAGAGATAGGTTATGCAAGAACTAAATGTTGATAAAGAGAAGTCAGAAAAGGATTTTGAAGGAAAATCTTGGGGAATGGAGGGTCAAGGGACATCTTTCCTCCTCCCATTGTGACTAAATAGAGTATATTTCATTTTTCTGCCTTCATTATGACGTATTGGTCTAACTGGCCAATTGAGGTTGTGTGGCTAAACCTGCTTTGTTAGTCAGCCTTCAGGGTTCTAGCTTTGAATTTAATAACTCCAGTAACAATTTGTAATTATTCAAGACACAGACAGCTAACAGTAATTTGGGCTCATGATTGTGCATCTTCTCTCAGAAAAGTCTCTGAATATTATATGAATTAAAATCTGTGTCTGTTAACTATGAAGGTTATGTCAAAAAGAAAAGATATTTTACTTTTGACAGACTACAGAGTCTACCCATTGCCTTGTGAATTCTAATCGTCCATTATACAAGTATCACACACACACATACACACACACACACACACACACACAGACAGAGAGAGAGAGAGAGAGAGAGAGAGAGAGAGAAAGAGAAAGAGAGAGAGAATATTAACTCTTTCCTTCACATGACTATAATATTTGCCTTCAGACTTGTTTAGATACTTCAGTGTTTGAAACTGTGAATATTTTGGCTTAATGAGTATCATATTAATAAGCTTAAGTGGAAATTCTCAAATCCCCAATTTAAACCATTTTAGGAAAAGAAAGAGATCTGTTTATATAACTCAAACATGGAATAATAACACTCAACAGCACAAGAACATAATACAAACACACATACACAAGCACACACACAAATACATTTATAAAGGTGACACACAGAGATACATATACCACATCCCACACACCACACAAATATATACCATACACAGACCACAAACCACATATACAAACACATATACTACACACACACATGCAATGCATTTTACACGCTTTCCATGATCAAGAGTTTGAGAGCTGTGTTCTGTGAACTTTGCTGCTTTGCAGAATCCTGAGTGAGTGTCTTGGTCATGTTTTTCTAAACATAGTAATGAGACACCATGACCAAGATAACTTACAGAAGAAAGAGTTTGTTTGGAGTTTACAGTTTCATATGGTGAATCCAGGCAGGGTAGAAGGCAGACTGGACTAGCATCTAAGAGCTTTCTTTGTTGAAATAACATCAGAAACCAGAAAGAGAGAGAGAGAGAGAGAGAGAGAGAGAGAGAGAGAGAGAGAGAGAGAGAGGAGGAGGAAGAGAGAGCTAAATTGGAATGGGTTAGAGTTTTGAAATTTTGTAACCCACTCCCAGTGATCCAGCTCCTCTAATAAGACCACATTCTCCTAATATTTCCCCCAATTTTTTAATTATCTGGTAATTAAGCCTATTGAGCATGTTCTTGGTCAAACCACTATACGAGTCCATATGTTTGACTGAGTTTTATCTGAATTATTCTCTTTTGGGAACATACAAGAATCAGACTGGTATTGGTGTCTATACAAACTGAAATTCAGGATCACCCTGGTACAATGTCTGACTTAGGGTTTCTATTACTCTGACAAAACATGACAAAAGGAAACCTGAGAAGGAAAGAGTATTTCAGCTTACAATTCTTACTCCATAACAGAAGTAAGTCACGGCAATAATTCAGATAGAGAGACCTAGAGAAAAGACCTAGTGCAGAGACCATGGAGGAGTATTACTTATAAGTTTATTGTTCATGGCTTGATCAGTCTGCTTTCTTATAGCATCTTGGATGGACAAAACCCCAGGTGTAGCACTGAGTACAATGAATTACCTCAGTAACACATCAATCATAAATCTAAAATGCCCCATAAGGCAGTGTGAGAACGTTTCTTAATTGAAGTTTTATTTTCCCAAATGACTCCATCCTATGTTAAGTTGACATAAATCTAGTAATGGTGAAGCCTGCCCCAGTCAACAAGAGAAAAAATTAAAACACTTGGGCTGGGGACTGGCTCAGCAGGCAAGAGCACTTCCTTGCCAACCACAAGAAGACTCCTAAGTTTGAATTCCCATCACACAGTTAAAAATAAAACTGATTGTAGCTACATGCTCCTGTAACACTGGAACTGTTGGGGACAAAGACAGGAAGATTGTTGGGGCTTTCTGGTTACCACCTTAGTTCCATATTCAAGGGTAGATCTTGTCTCAACGGAATTGGATGAAGAGTGGCAGAGAAGGACATAAGACATCCCACTCTAATGTATGAATATGTGTGCAGGAGACTATGTACCTACACATACAAATATATAACACACCACACACACACACACACACACACACACACACACACAAGAATCCACAAATTATAGATGTTTCCAGAAGTCTTCCCATAGTTACAAATTGCAACAAAAGAAGGCACAATATCCTCAGATTATTGTCTCTCACTTTCAAAGAAAACTCATTTTCGTCTTCAACATTTATAACCAACAGCAGAAATTCAGTCCTTAACTGTTTATTAGTTACATACTCCTTCCTTTTTAAATGAATGTCTTGTGACATTTGTTAGCTGGTAGGAGTCTCCTCACATTTCCATTTGAAATTTTCCTTCTTAGCCTAAAAGACATAACTTCTACTCCTCCCTCCTGTCCTTTCTGTGGCTCATGCCACTGCTGCCTATCTCATTTACCATACTCTTTTTCTCTGTATGCCAAACACTGGCTAGAATCTGTATCCAGTAACCACCACTCTTTTCAGGACCACTGGCTGAGATTGATGCATAAACTGTTGGTATTGGTTACCACAGCATACTTGAGAAGACAGATTTAGCTTTCTTCTACTCTTATGTAATAATATCACATGAAAAAAAACAAAAAACAAAAAAAAAACAATCTCTGTGTTTGACGGCAATATAGTAAACAAACACAGTGAAGTCTGTAACACAAATTATTGTAATAGATCAATAAAACAACCTTGCTAAACAGTATTGCTATGTGCAGAAAAGTGAGGCTCAGAACTCCAAGAGTCACTTGGATATTTAGCATAACAGAAATAAGCATACAACTGGTATTCTCTAAGTGAACATGTCAAAATTCCATGTTCTATAACACTGGAAGGAAACGAGGAAATAACTGATGATCTATTTTTCAGAGAAGCAGACAGGGAAGCCAGGGTCTACCTACAGCCCCCAGTTCCCTTCACTGCAGTTTTTGTGATAAGAAGGAAAGCCAAGGTTGCCTAGTGTTTATTATGATTTATGAAATCCAGAGCAGGGTTTTGAGAAACATGCCAAAAAGCAGTTTAATCTAGAGAAGGTCTCTGTCACTGTATTAGTCATTTCCCCAACAAGTGGCCATTACAAACCACCTGACAAATCCTGCTAAGAGAGGAAGGTTTGCTCGGGCTCAGACTGAGGGAACAATCAATTATAGCAGGGGAAGAACAGCACCACAGTGAAGCATCAGGACATAATAGCATCTGTGGTCAGGAAGCAGACAGATACATGCTACTGAGCTGCTCCTTTCTCCTTCATTTTATTTTATTTTATTTTTATTAGATATTTTTTGTATTTACTATTGCTATCAATTGATATCAATTGCTATCCCCTTTCCCCTGTTTCGAATGCCTCATTCTGTCTGCTACTATGAAGATGCTCTCACGTCCACCCACTTCCACATAAACTCCCTGGCATTCCCCTAATTGGGGAAATGAACCTACACAGGACCAAGGGCTTTTCCTTCTATTGATATCAAACAATGTCATCCTCTACAAAATATGCATCTGGATCCATGGGTCCCTCCATGTGTACTCATTAGTTGGTGATTTAGTTCCTGGGAAATCTGGGGTTGGGGTCTAGTTGGATAATACTATGGGGTTGCAAAGCCCATCAGTTCCTTCAGTACTTTAACTCCTTCATTGCAGTCCCCATGCTCAGTCTGATGGTTAGCTGCAAGCATCCTTGTGTGTATCAGTAAGATACTGACACGGCCTCTCAGGAGACATCCATATAGGGCTCCTGTCAGCAAGCACTTGTTGGCATCAGCAATAGTGAATGAGTTTAGTAGCTGCATATGGCATGGATTCCCAGGTGGAGCAGTGTCTGGATGACCTTTTCTTGAGGTTCTTCTCTACTCTTTGCCCCTGTATTTCCTCCTGTGAGTATTTTGTTCACCCTTCTAAAAAGGACTGAAGAATCCATATTTTGGTCTTCCTTCTCCTTGAGCTTCACTGTTTCTTGTGTATTCTGAGCTTTTTTGATATCCACTTATCAGCGAGTGCATATCATGTCTTGGGTTACCTCATTCAGAATATTTTCTAGTTCCATCCATTTGCCTAAGAATTTCATATAGTCATTGTTTTTAATAGCTGAGTAGTACTCCATTGTGTAAATGTACCATGTTTTCTGTATTCATTCTTTGTTGAAGAGCATCTGGGTTCTTTGCAACTTCTGGCTATTATAAATAAGGCTGCTATGACCATATTAGAGTATGAGTCTTTGCTGTATGTTGGAACATCATTTGGGTATATGCCCAGGAGTAGTATAGTTGAGTCCTCAGGTAGTTAGTACAATGTTCAATTTTTGAGGAACCTCCAGACTGATTTCCAGAATGGTTGTATGAGCTTGCAATCCCACCAGTGATGGAGAAGTGATCCTCTTGCATCACATCCTCACCACTATCTGCTGTCACCTGAGTTTATTTCTCTTAGCCATTCTGACTGGTGTGGGAGTAGAATCTTAGGGTTGTTTTGATTTGCATTTCCCTGCTGATTAAGGATGTTGAAAATATTTTTAGGTGCTTCTCAGCCATTCAATATTCTTCAGTAGAGAATTTTTAGTTTAGTTCTGTACCTCATTTTTTAAGTCCTAGACAGAGCAATTAGACAACAAAAATAGGTCAATGGGATACAAATTGGAAAAGAAGAAATTAAAATATCACTATTTGCAGATCATATGATAGTATACTTAAGTGACCCCAAAATTTCCATCAAACATCTCCTAAACCTGATAATCAACTTCAGCAAAGTGGCTGGATATAAAATTAACTCAAACTATCAGTAGTCTTCCTCTACTCAAAGGATAAGCAGGATGAGAAAGAAATTAGGGAAATGAAACCCTTCAAAATAATCACAAATAATATAAAAAACCTCGGTGTTACTCCAACCAAGCAAGTGAAAGATCTGTATGACAAGAACTTCAAGTCTCTGAAGAAAGAAATTGAAAAAGATTTCAGAAGATGGAAAGACCACACACTCTCTTGGATTGGTAGGACTAATATAGCAAAAAATGGTCATTTTGGCAAAAGAAATCTACAGATTCAATGCAATCCCCATCAAAATTCCTACTCAACTATTTATAGAGATAGAAAGAGTAATTTGCAATTTCATTTGGAATAACAACAAATCCAGGATAGCAAAAACTATTCTCAACAATAAAAGAACTTCTGAAGGAATCCCTGACCTCAAGCTGTATTACAGAGCAATCTTGTCAAAATAAAAACAAAACACAACAGCAACATCAACAACAAAACAAACAAACAAACAAACAAAAAACAAACTCCACATTGTATTGGTAAAGAGACAGGCAAGTAGATCAGCAGAATAGAATTGAAGATACAGGAATCAACCCACATAACTATGGTCATGTGATCTTTGACAAAGGAGCCAAAACTATTAAATGGAAAAAATACAACATTTTCAACAAATGATGCTGGTTCAACTGTACGTCAGAATGTAGAAGAATGCACATTAACCCATTCTTATCTCCTTGTACAAAGCACAATTCCCAGTGGATTAAAGACCTCCACATAAAACTAGATACACTGAAACTAACAGAAGAGAAAGTGAGTAAGAGCCTGGAACACATAGGCACATGAGAAAATTTCCTGAACAGAACACCAATGGCTTATGCTCTATGATCAAGAATCAACAAATGAGAACTCATAAAATTGCAAAGCTTCGGTAAGGCAAAGGAAACTTTCAATAGGATTAAACAGTAACCAAAACATTGGGAAAATATCTTTACCAATACTACATCCAGTAGAGGGCTAATATCTAATATATGCAAATAACTCTAGAAGTTAGCATCCAGGGAATCAAATAGTCCTTTCTACTTTTAATCTCCAAAACCCACTTTTTGTAGTAGTGCTGATCATAGCTAAGACAAATATGACTTAATTAACTTAATCTAGAAAGTTGCTCACAGTCATACTCATATGATTGCATCCTACATGAATTTAAATGCTGCTTTATTTATAATCAATATTAACTGTTATAGTGATCAAATGTGTTTTCAAAGACTTCCCATCACATATTTTATAAGCCTGTGAAATGTATACTTGTCCAATACAGTCACACACACACACACACACACACCACACACACACACACACACACACACACACACACACACACACAAAGAAAAAGAGAGAGAGAGAGAGAGAGAGAGAAAGAGAGAGAAATCCTCCTGCAAAAAACAAAATCATTTAAATTTTGTTACATTGACATTTCTCAAACTTATGTGAACAAAGGAATATTTTCTATAGTATTGATCAGGGTTAACATCAGACAAAGCTTTGAGGAAATCAGATTCCTTGCTCTATGGAGAAAAAAATGGATAAGCCAATATTATGATGTGCCTAACAGACAAATGTGTTTTACCTGTGGACTCAATATCTCTAAAGGACCCAGAGACATTCTAGGGTATATGGCACAACATAAACCCAGTCTTCATTCTAAACAATTTTAATCTGAATGTCTCTGATTTAGGGTTACCATGTCATATGTTTTAAAAGGATTTCCTAATTACTTTTAAACATTTTAGAATAAAGAGAGAGTAGCCAAATTTATTGGTACCAAATTTTAGGATTACTTTATATATAGGATTAAAGTATGTGGTAGGCTACTACCTATGATTAGGCATGCTGATTAGGCTTTTATTTATTCTAGTACAGAGGTCCAGGTAAGGGGTTAGAGAGATGATTCAGTATATCATCAAGATTCCCAGTAGTCATTCAAGGAATAAGCTGAATGTGGCATCACCTACCTACAATTCTGGAGTGAAAAGGTTGACACTGAAGAGTAAATGAGGCTTTCAGACCACTACTTTATCCAATTTAGGACAGTACAACATCAGTGAAAGACCCTGTCTTGGAAAATTAAGGTAAGAGTCATATGGCATAGGTTGACCTCGACACAAGCACACACACACACACACACACACACACACACACACACACACACACACACACACACACACACTGTCTCTCTCTCTCACACACACACACACACTTTTGGTGGTGACCTAAAGCTAGTAAGACTTTTTTGAAGACTCTACAAATGTTCTTTACCTCAAAATTCATCATCAAATAAGAATCACAACTCACATGCTCGCTTCCGCAGCACATACACTAAAATTGGAACAATAAAGAGAAGAAGATTAGCATGGCCCCTGCACAAGGATAATACACAAATTCATGAAGCATTCAATATTTTTTCCACCAGAAAACTACTAAACCTGATAAACACTTTCAGCAAAGTGGCTGGGTATAAAATTAACTCAAATAAATCAGTAGCCTTTCTCTACACAAAAGAGAAACAAGCTAAAGAAGAAATTAGGGAAACGACACCCTTAATAATAGTCCTAAATAATACAAAAACCTCGGTGTGATTTTAAACAAGCAAATAAAAGATCTGTATAATAAGAACTTCAAGCCTCTGAAGAAAGAAATTGAAGAAGACCTCAGAAGATGGAAAGATCTCCCATGCTCATGGATTGGCAGGATTAATGTAGTAAAAATGGCCATTTTACAAAAAGCGATCTACAAATTCAATGCAATCCCCTCAAAATACCAATCCAATTCTTCAAAGAGTTGTACAGAACAATTTGCAAATTAATCTGGAATAACAAAAAGCCCAGGATAGCTAAAACTATCCTCAACAATAAAAGGACTTCTGGGAGAAACACTATCCCTGAACTCAAGCAGTATTACAGAGCAATAGTGATAAAAACCGCATGGTATTGGTACAGAGACAGACAGATAGACTAGTGGAATAGAATTGAAGCCCCAGAAATGAACCCACACACCTATGGACACTTGATTTTTGACAAAGGATCCAATACCATCCAATGGAAAAAAGATAGCATTTTCAGCAAATGGTGCTGGTTCAATTGGAGGTCAGCATGTAGAAGAATGCAGACCGAAACGTGCTTATCACCCTGTACAAAGCTTAAGTCCAAATGGATCAAGGATCTCCACATCAAACCAGATACACTCAAACTAATAGAAGAAAAAGTGCAGAAGCGTCTTGAACACATGGGCACTAGAGAAAATTTCCTGAACAAAACACCAATGGTTTATGCTCTAAGATCAAGAATCGACAAACGGGATCTCATAAAACTGCAAAGCTTCTGTAAGGCAAAGGACACTGTTGTTAGGACTCAATGACAACCAACAGATTGGGAAAAGATGTTTACCAATCCTACAGCAGATAGAGGGCTTATATCCAAATATACAAAGAACTCAAGAAGTTAGACTGCAAGGAGACAAATTACCCTATTAAATGAGGTTCAGAGCTAAACAAAGGATTCACAGCTGAGGAATGCCGAATGGCTGAGAAACTCCTAAAGAAATGTTCAATATCTTTAGTCATAAGGGAAATGCAAATCAAAACAACCCTGAGATTTCACCTCACACCAGTGAGAATGGCTAAGATCAAAAACTCAGGTGACAGCAAATGCTGGCAAGGATGTGGAGAAGAGGAACACTCCTCCATTGTTGGTGGGATTGCAGACTCGTACAACCATTCTGGAAATCAATCTGGAGGTTCCTCAAAAAATTGGACATTGAACTACCTGAGGACCCAGCTATACCTCTCTTGGGCATATACTCAAAAGATGCCCCAACATATAAAAAAGACACGTGCTCCACTATGTTCCTAGCAGACTTATTTATAAAAGCCAGAAGTTGGAAAGAACCCAGATGCCCTGCAACAAAGGAATGGATACAGAAAATGTGGTACATCTACATAATGGAATATTATTCAGCTATCAAAAACAATGACTTTATGAAATTCTTAGGCAAATGGAGGAACTGGAAAATATCATCCTGGTGAGGTAACCAATCACAGAAAAACACACATGGTATGCACTCATTGATAAGTGGCTATTAGCCCAAATGCTTGAATTACCCTAGATGCACAGAACACATGAAACTCAGGAAGGATGACCAAAATGTGAATGCTTCACTCCTTCTTTAAAAGGGAACAAGAATACCCTTGGCAGGGAATAGGGAGGCAAAGTTTAAAACAGAGACAGAAGGAACACCCATTCAGAGCCTGCTCCACATGTGGCCCATACATATACAGCCACCATGAAGCAAAGAAGTGCAGACTGACAGGAACCAGATTTAGATCTCTCCTGAGAGACACAGCCAGAATACAGCAAATACATAGGTGAATGCCAGGAGCAAACCACTGAACTGAGAGTGGGATCCCTGTTGAAGGATTCAGAGAAAGGACTGGAAGAGCTTAAAGGGGCTCGAGACCCCATATGAACAACAATGGCAACCAACCAGAGCTTCTAGGGTCTAAGTCACTACCAAAAGGCTATACATAGACTGACCCTGGGCTCCAACCTTATAGGTAGCAATGAATAGCCTAGTAAGAGCACCAGTGGAAGGGGAAGCCCTTGGTCCTGCCAAGACTGAACACCTAGTGAATGTGATTGTTTGGGGGAAGGTGGTAATGGGGGGAGCATGGGTTGGGGAAGCCCACGTAGAAGGGGAGGAGGAGGAGTTAAGCGGATTGTTGGCCTCGAAACTGGGAAAGGGAATAACAATCGAAATGTAAATAAGAAATACTCAAGTTAATAAAGATATAAAAAATAAAGGAGAAACTTTTTCAAAATTCTAAGAGTACAAATAGAGAATGATCAGTGAATTTGCACACTATCTGCTAGTCAATTTTATTGAATTTGATGAATTTGATTGTGAGTCTGAAGTATTCTACAAATATTCAAAGAAGCAAGGTTCGATTCATAGTTATTCTGAAAATATTGTTTTCTAAAGCTTTGAACTAAAGCATATAACTCAGAAAGGATCCATATATTTAAAATAAGGTATGTGAGACAGTATTTAATGGAATACATGCAATCAACTCCAATGATTATTAATAATATGCAAGAATATTCTTCTTTATTCTTCATTTCACTATCAAGGGTTTCTGAAATACATTCTGGACCATTGCTATATTTTATGCAATTTGAGTCAAATTGCATGTATTCTTCTGTGCTAATTTCCTTTACTCCAAATGGTTTGTGGGGTCAATCTAATTTTGGACAGGTGGATAATTCCATGGAGAGTTTGAGAAGTGGTATCACTATAAAATCTCAGTATGTACTCTTTGCTAAGCATATGTCCCAATTTTATTTGTACCTCTTTGATGAGTATATTTATTTATCTATTTTGCATCCTCTTCTGTGAAATTGTAATAAAATATTGTTCAGAGTGATAGTAGATTGATACCATGCAATCCATGTGAGGTTATAATATTTGAAAGAAAAATTGTATTTCTAAGTGAAATCTCAAAATCCTTACCATTTAGGCATACATGCCACCTTGTTTTAAAGAGTACATTTTCTGATATACATATATGTTTTGATTTTTTGAAGCTAACAGTATAAGATTTCATATGCCTCAGTAACAATTAATGCTTGGTCTGTTAAAAATAAGTATGTTAGTGTATTTTTGATAACAATTTCTTTCCTAAGTTATTTTGCATGGGAGAATTATAGAGTTGTCTTTCCTTTATATATATATATATATAATTAAATGCTTATGTAAAGTTAAAAAAAAAAAGAATCACAACTCACACGTCCTAAAATTCACCCTTTGAGGATTTGTAGGAGCATCAGTCACCAGTATTATGATATGGCCAAACAAATATCACAAGATAAAATATTTGAATACAAGACTCACAGTTTACAGGATGATTCTGAAAATTATAAATTTACTGGGACCCAATATTTTCAGTAAGATAGGCAATAAGTTTTCCTCATCTTCATGAAATTGCAAAACATGAAAGGGGCTGTGAATTAAACCTGGGCTTAGATTAAGGATAGTTTCAGAGTTTCTAAGTTGGATGTCAATCAAAATTTAAACTTATTGAAATGGAATAAATTAAAAAAATCAGCTCTTTGTTTCATAACCATATTTCAAGTTCATAATTGTCACTAATGACTGTATTCACTTCAGCATAAAGGAGAACTCTTCCCTTGTTATAAAACAATCCAAAGAATGTGGTAGTCTATGTCTGTAGTACCTGATTCTTCAAAGCAAATATTGGATAGAAACCCTACCAATTATCTGTGCTTTGTTCGAGTTACTGTCCCAGTTGTTGCAATAAAACAGCTTATATAAGCTACAGAAGGAAGGAGGAAAGGAGCACAGAATAAGGATAGTGACCTTAGAATCTGCTGTCTAGGAAGACATTGTCAGGCTCCCATGGTCTTGATATCCAAAGCCACAGGTAGGAGTCCCATGGCCCAGGTCATCCCCTGCTCTGCCTAGCAATCAGCTGGCTAAAACTTTCATATATGACAAATGGAACAAACATTTCTGTTTGACATAAGTAGAAATTCCAGAGACCCTCTGGATCTACTTCCCTAACACTGAGGCTTTTCTTTCCCTCCTTGATCTCTCACATATTGCCTCTTTATTTTATGCATCTCTACCACATATTGTCCCTCCTTGCATCTATTGCTGGTACTCATTTACATGCATATGAACTTCCAATATGACATTTATTTTTATTTCAACACTTCAGTGAAAACAGAAAACTCAGGAAACACCTGTCTTTGTAAACCCCTCACCCTGCCTCTCAGATTTGAAACAAATGCAAATTAGATCCTTAAGAAAGTGACTGCAATTTAAGTGAAATGTACCATTTAGCCACTAAAGCAAATATATTTCTTGTTATACAGTTAAACAAAACAAAATTGTATGTAATATAATTACTCAAGACTACAAACATACAAAAAGTAAAGTGCAGGGCTGATGGCAATGATTTTTATGTAATCAAAACTAATGAAACCTTCCATGATTGTATGCTAAGATATCAAAGATACTCCAGGTGACAAATGTCCCTATATTGATCTGTTACACATAAAATGCTGCACCAGATGATGAACTTATAAGTTTCTCCATTGCCTGACATATACACCTGGGGTGGTATCCATTTCCTTTAAAAGCTTTGATTTGGGGACCTCTAAATCATCACATTTTAATGAAGCATACATTTTATTACCCACTTTCTCAGTTGATGAAATGGAAAAAAAACAAAAAAAACCAAAACAAACAAACAACAAAAGAAAACCCCACAAGGATCAAGAAGTCAGTGTAATGTGTTGGGAATCACATTTGCAATCGTATCAGAAATTTGTGATAATGTTCAATCTAATTATGGTGGCCATTACCATCACTAGCTGAGACCATGTTCTGCATGGCTGATTTCCCTTGTTTGACAGTAAAGGCACCTGATGCTTTTCATCATTTTTTTCTCTGGACTCAGAGAAATCATAATCTCCCTTACTCCCCTAGCTGGGACAATATTTTTCTTAACTCGAGTTTCTAGCCAAATCTGATGATGTTCCTTCTCAATTTTCACATAGAACATGAAAGCAAATTCTGCTGGCATAAAAGCCTTCACTGTGATAATTCCAGATCTACATCCCCAGCTATATGGATGCCATGTGCTTTCCCTGCATGACCTAAAAGCTGAAGTTTGTCAACCAAACCTAACACATGGTGGATTGAAGGACAAGTCATATATTACTTGGTTTTTGGAAAATATATATTGCCAAAAAAACATCATTTGATGTTAGTTATAAAATGTGTGTATTACTGGAGATTTTAAATGCAAAGTCAAATTATTTTGAATTGGTAACACATATAAGCCATGTTCTCTTTCTTGGCCATTCTATGGCAATATCTCCTATCTGCTTCTGTCAATTCTCAACTTGGCCACCCACTATTTGCCCCATCCTTTAAGATGTAATTCAATCACCTACCCAAAATTTCTCCATGCTGGTATCACTTTTCACAAATGAGGGTACATATCAGTTTATAGCAATGACTAATTAATGTAGCCAAAGTCCTCAAATACCAACACATATCAAAATACTTACCAAATCCTACTTACCTACCTGCTCATCAGTATGTTAAAAGGGGTAAGAAGAATTAGAAGAAGGAAGGAGGTAGGTGCTACAGAAGGAACATGGCAAAATACTGTTGAAACTCACCATCCATTCTGTTTTGTTTTTGATATAAAATATGAAACTTTCTACCATAAGAGGAGCCAAATCTCAAGAGAAAGGCAATGAGAAACTTAGCATCACACTAGATCTCCGGTTCTCACTAGGTTAGTTACTATCTGGGCTCTTTGGAACTAGAAAAAGAAGTGAATAGGGTTGATGGCAGCTAGGACCTGCCATCCCCAATTGGGGACATCCACAGCAAGCACAGTCAAAACCTTAGCTCTAGAATTTCTAAAACTCTTAACATTATGGAAAGGATACCTATATCAGGCAAAGATATAGTTTAGGGAAAGCAATTCCTCCCTCTTTTATGCTTTATTCTTAACTTCAACATAGTCAAATGTAATCAAACGTTGTTTATGCATAAAATTTTAATCCTTTCTCAAATTTGTATTTTGATTTAATTTACATAACTCATTCAACTGCAAATCGACAAAAAGAGAGATTCAACCAATTTAAACTGTTTTCTCGGGGTCTGAAATCATTCAGAAATATTTTCTATTAGGCAACTCAATTATATCTAATGTTGCTACTATCTGCAAATTACGTTTTTTCTTAAAGAAAGTCATATTCAGAACAGTGAGAATGGAAATGTGTGGGGTAATAGAGGAGACAAGACAATAATTACCTGTCTTTGATGCCACACAGATCAATGTGTAAATCACTAAAATTCCCCAGGGAACCTTGCTGAACTGAAATGAGGTCCTTGGGCTGGTTATCAATAAAGATGAGCCTCATGCAGCCTTGGAAAGCCTTAATGGGGTTTAGGCATTGAGAATCAGTGAGATTGTCAGGGCATCCTGTGGGACAGAGAAAAAAGATAAAGAATACTGAAATGATCTGTTATTGTTTTGGCAACCTATTGATCGGAGACCTTGAGATCTAATTATTTATGAGATCACCCTTCTTTATGGGTGTTCCCCTCCCCATCCTCCCCCCATTGCCGCCCTCCCCCCAACAATCACGATCACTGGGGGTTCAGTCTTAGCAGGACCCAGGGCTTCCCCTTACACTGGTGATCTTATTAGGATATTCAATGCTACCTATGAGGTCAGAGTCCAGGGTCAGTCCATGTATAGTCTTTAGGTAGTGGCTTAGTCCCTGGAAGCTCTGGTTGCTTGGCATTGTTGTTCATATGGTGTCTTGAGCCCCTTCAAGCTCTTCCAGTTCTTTCTCTGATTCCTTCAATGGGGGTCCTGTTCTCAGTTCAGTGGTTTGCTGCTGGAATTCGCCTCTGTATTTGCTGTATTCTGGCTGTGTCTCTCAGGAGCGATCTACATCCGGCTCCTGTCGGCCAGCACTTCTATGCATCATCCATCTTGTCTAATTGGGTGGCTGTATATGTATGGGCCACATGTGGGGCTGGCTCTGAATGGGTGTTCCTTCTGTCTCTGTTTTAATCTTTGCCTTTCTATTCCCTGGTAGTTTTTATTCATAAAAGGGCACACTTTTGTTGTTAATTGGAGCTCAAGAAAAGGTGTAAAAGTGGTACAAAATGGGGATGCTGATGTCACTATAAAGGAAAAAAGTGACAAAGGGATCATTGTTGGTATGACATGTGGCTTAAGCCCTATTTTTCTGTGTGTGTGTGAGTGTGTGTGTGTGTGTGTGTGTGTGTGTGTGTGTGTGTGTGTGTGTTGCACGCCTAAAATGCAGGGGTTTCTTTAGTGTGGTGACCAAAGGTGGAGGTTGGCATCAAGATTCCTTTCTCTCCCACTACCCATTTTATTCTTTGAAATAAGGTCTATTTGTGAACCAGGGGTTCACCAATATACCTAGACCAGTACACCAAGGCCATGAGCTTCAGGACTCTACCTTCACCTATCACTTCTCAGTTTTCTTTGTGTGACACAGCCTCCTCAAACACAGGGAAGCGTTTTGGCTTGTATAGTTTGGGTTGCCAGCAAAACCTTATGAGCTGGCTTAACTCAGCCTCACCTGTATTGAAACTTAAATGGTTCCACACCATGCTTAGTATTTTATATGGGTAATGGGAGCCCACATTCAGTTTCTAATGCTTGCATAGCAACATAGTCAGACACAGAGGCACACACACACACACACACACACACACACACACACACACACACACACACATTTTCTGCCTGGTGGAAACATATTTGTCTTTTCTTTGAATCACATCCTTCACATATTCTTCATGTATTGTAAGTCTTTGGGAATGTTGGTTGTCTCCCCAAACATACATCTAAATTCCCAGTGCAGTTCTGAATAACACTTTCTACAAAATTACACTTTGGTAAAGACCGCAGCTGATTAATTGTAGAGCAAGAACATGATAAGCTCCTGAGAAAGGTACACTCAGGAACCAAGCAGGATTTTTGACATGCTGTATAAGCAAATTCAGACATTAAGAGAATGATGCGCTTAAGTGCACATAGTTATAGGCTGTAATAGCACATGCAAAAGGTTAATACCACACCGCTTAAAGAATGTTCTTTAAAAAAAATGCATGTCACTGATTAGCATTTCCTGCAGTCAGCCCAACCTTCTCATTAAAAGAGGTAAAGACCAAGAAGATAGATGAGTATGTGTGCTCTTTCAAACTCTCAGTGATCTTCATAGGTTCAGAGACCATTGTAATGTGTGCTTGAAAATATGGCAACATGCCATAAGTAAGAGGAATTATTTCACTCATGTCTATTGGACGGTCACTGCAGGGCTGAAGCTAACAGCTCACAGGCACACAATAAAATGAAGAGATGCTGCAACTTCTAATTTAAACCATGGAGAGAATTTATGGAAGTTGACAATTGTGGAAGCTAATTTTTTACTTTCCTTAAGTTTACAGTCGGTATGTGGAGAGTTTGTTTAAGCACTGTTTAAATCATGGATAAATCTTCATGTTCTAAGTCTAGCACTCTAAAAATCCATGCAGAATTCAGCAATATACTAGATGAGGGTAGGAGAGCCATTATACCTTGATGACATGTTAGAATATTATTATATCATGATTATTCAAAGCTATTTTGCCTGGGAATGAATTCCTGATCCTCATTCTTCCTCCATTGGTGAAAGATCCTGGTAATCTAGAACACACAGCTCAAAGTGGAGACCATTGCTCAGCATTTGTTCCCATTCATTTTCTTTTACTATGGGACTGCAGTGAACACAGATTTGAATCTGCTCCAAGCACTCATTGTCTCTAAAGTCTCCACATATTAATAATTGTATTAATTTATTAATAATAAATAATAATTTATTACAGTTAGTATTTTATTAATCTTAGAGTGACAATGTATATGAGCGTGAGTGCACAAGTACCACAGCAAATGCAGAGATTAAAACTACAGGATTAGATTAAAACTACAGGAATTGGTGCTTTGGTCCTTCTCTGAGGATGGGTCTTCTGTTCCCCTATAATACATTAGGTTCACTGGCATGAGTGGCATGAAGATTATAGTTATGTGCTACAATGTCTGGCTTTTTGAGGGCTTTAGCAGTCCAAACCCATGTCCTTATGATAACAGTACAAGAGCTTTATGGCTGAGCCTTAGGGATTATTTTATTTCACTAAACATCAACCTTATGATCTATCATATAGAAACAAGATCATCCAAAACTACATGCTATGGCTCGGCATGTAATTGTCCTTGTGGGTGAAGAGCTATGGTCCTTCCTCATGCTAAAATCCAAACACATTGGTCTTGTTCCCCACAGTTCCCTTCCAAGGGAACCCTAGATATGTTTTCTGTGCCTATGCAAATATCTTATTATTTCAAGATCTACATCCTTAGGAAGAAAGGAGTGATTTGTAGATTTTAGAGCTAGAAGAATACAGAGTTTGTAGAGTGTAGAGTGTATGATAAGGCTATGTCAAGTTCTAGGTAACTACAGTGTAAGTGTAACCGCCATTATTATTATTTCTATTATTATGTTTGAGCAAGACAGACTGTGCACATGCATGTACCATCTTGAATGTATGGAAGACAAGAGATAGGATTATATGGCCCATCCTCTTTTCCTACTACAGCTTCTAAGGACAGAACTCAAGTGATCAGGTTTAAACGATGAGTGCCTTAGCCCATGGATTCATCTTGTTATTTTTCCAGTGAATGCTATTATGCAATGCTTATGTTCAGTTACCTCAGGGAAGGAACTGTCAGCTTTAGGGCAAGGCTAGCTCACATTCACATCTATAAGATCTGAACCAGATTTTATCATCTTCTATATTGTAATCTATACTGTAATCTGTATTTCTTAAAAGGTGGGAGAGTTGAGTGTGCATGGGGTTGGGCTCATAGAAACAAGTGCCTTTTACATGCTGAGTAAGCCCTCCACTAAGCTGCACCAAGCATTCTGTTCTTGTTCATACCTCCCAGTAATCCTGAAATTGAACTTGTTGTTTATGTTGTACAAAAGGACTTCAGGGACTGAATCTTAAGAACTTGAGGTCAGAGAGCCATAGGGACTAAGTCCCCTTTAGATGTGACTTCTGTAAGACAGATCACTGACTACAGAACTAGACATTTATTTTAATAAAAGATCCTTTGAAAATACTCAACATGGGTGAATTTGTAAAATTGTCAAAATTTCATATAAGCTTTGCCCCCTCCGTGTGTGTGTGCGTGTGTGTGTGTGTGTGTGTGCTCCTAGAAGTAGTGCAAGAGTTCAGCAAACAGTAGAAAGAGCAATAACCTGGAAATTGCAATGGCTCCTCTCTCTCTCTTGGAGGCCCTAGCTCATCGTCACCTTGTTTTGTCATGCTCCATGGATGTGGAAAATCTCCAAGGCATAAGAAAGAGAAGATGAGTCTCACAAAATAAAGTGGCAGTGGAGGGCCAAGATGTCCTTGCTGACTAATGCTGTCTCCCTCTTGAATTTCTGTCCTGTGGGTACTTGCTGTCTCTCAGCTTCTTTTCTCTAAATTTTCAGCTGAGTTTCTCCTTTCCACTGTTAGACCAAGAGCTTGGCATGGCTGCAAGAATTACTTTTGGTGAATTATGTTACTGACCTCTAGAAGCTTTCGGTCCTTTTGCCCTTAACCCTGCCCTAAATTGCTTACATTTGCATAGTTGTATGAGGTTTTGCTTTCTCACTATTTGGTGTATGAATATGTCTGCATGTGCGCACGCACACCTATGGGGAGAGTGTAATTGGTAAAGCACATGGTAGAATAATGTGGCTCTTTATTTGAGGTCACAAAGGCTAGGAAACTTACCTCCAAAGTAGTAACTCTTTCCCGAATAAATCTGTATTCGGGAAGTTTCTGGAGCTGGGGAAGCAGCATCATTATCCAGTGTGAGAGTAACACGATTTCTCCTGGCATTGATGCTGACAGAATGCCACAGGCCATCATTTAAGCCACTGCCTGCAAGAGAAACAGGAAGGGCTGTTTCATGAAGGTCATCTTTCTCCGCTGCTTTGCAACTTACTCTCTTTTCCCAAACCATTTCTGATAGTTTCATCTTCAAATTGAAGGGAACAAATCAAATAATTGGAATGTCTGTGCCAAATAAAGAAATGCTGTTTATTAATTAGTATGGTGATAGGTGGCTACCAAGTACAAAGCTTTTAAAAGCCAACTGTTAAAACCCCTCAGTATGATACCAGAAATTGTATCATTTGACCAAAGGGACATAGGTCATTTTTTTCCTCTGACTTTTCTGAAGTTTGTTCCTACTGATAGTAAAAACTTTTGCAAGTTTTCATTTTAACCAATGGCTCCAAGAATCAAAACCAGGACTTCACATATCTTATGTAGGTATCTACCACTGGGCTCTGAGAAAATTTTTATTTCATTATACAAGGTTACTTTATTATGTTTTTCCCTGTTGCTGTGATAAAATACCCTAAAAAATTAACTCAAAAGATAAAAGCTATATTTCATCTCACAGTTCAAGGACACAGTGGTGACATATTGGCAGGGAAGTAATGGCAGCAAGAGCTTAAAGCAGCTGGTAATGTCACATCAACAATTAGGAAACAAAGAAGAATGAATATATGCACTGTCTACTGTATATAGTCCAGGATCACATCTCTAGCATAGGAAGTGGTCCTGCTTATAGTTACAAGGATGGATCTGCCGACATCAACTCCCGTACTAAAGGAAATCCTTCACAAATATTATCAGTCTAACCTTAATTTTTGTAAGCCCACATTGTATTCCTGGAAGCTTGCTCCTGGGTGAATCTACATCCCAATCAGGGTGACAATTAGCATTGATCAGCACACATAATCAAAGACAGTAAAGAACATAAAATGTTTTGACCATACCCTCCTCCATATTCTACCAGCCTTGTACATGCCTCACATTGCCTCATTCTCCACACAGGATTGTTCCTACTTTCATGTCAGTTTACTGAAGTGGACAAAGCCAGCCCCACTGCAAGGCACAGAGAGTTTCTTACTTCAATCAAGATACAGACATATTGAATAGCAAATATTAGTGTGTACGTGTTTGTGGGGGAGGTGCACATGTGGAGGTCAAAGACAATTTGTGTGAGTTGAATCTCTCCATGGATCCCAGGAACTGATCTTATGTGGTCAGTCTTGGTAGTAAGCCACTTCACTGGCTCAACTGTCATTCTGAATTTCAACAGTTCTTTTGTAAGTTAATCACTAAACACTGCCTGAAACACTTGCCTTCCCTGACCACTGACACATCACCTACAAAGATAACTATTTGGTATCATTTTTAAAGAATTAAAACCTGATCAGAAGACAATTCTTTGGTATTAGGGGGCAAAGATTAAAAGCAACCAGCCCTGTTCTTTTGATCCAGATCCCTTTCAGCTGCATGGCAACACTGACCTATATTACAGACGTAACTGCATTAGGAGTTGTTCATGAAGGGTCAGTATCTTTGTCTCAAAAACCGAACAAAAAAAAAATACCTATGGAGTCTCTTGGTTGTGTTTGGCCCATTAAATCCTGGAAAATATGAATCATATTGATTACTCAGGCCACAATTACAACGAACTGACACATGTTCATTATTCAGATAACCTTGAATTTGCCTGACTGTGTGATGAGCTGCTGTCCTTCACTTTGCCTCAGTTTCTTTACCTGCTAAAGGGGAACACTGACCCCCTTATGTACTTATGATTACTCTAGCAATTAAAACTACTACTACAGTTCTATTTGTAGATACCCCAGCTCAAGTACCCAGGAATTCATATGGACTAACACTGATGAACAGAACAGTAAGTCTCAAACAGCCCTGAAGTTAGACAAGTACAGATAGTAACAATGCATGTTTTTGTATTTTGAAATGATCCACCGTTAAAAGGCAGAGACAGTTGCAGAATGGATTTAAAAACAATTCTTTGATTTTAAGCCAATGAAGAAGACAAACTAATAACCCAGAAAATAGACATCAATGCTGATTCTGGGAATAACATGACAACTTGCACTTCAAAAATTCATAAAAGCTATGATTACTCATGTAATTCTTACACAAAATTTTTCCAACCACCCTATCAAACACTGTGAGGAGCTTTACGTGCCTCAAACCACCATGATGGCTCAGCAAGTTAATGCTTGCTGGATAACAGGGTATGTCCTTGAGTAGTGTAGCCAACAATAAGATGTTTCCAAACGTGTAACTCCCCATTCATGCTCCTGTAAACAACATTAATGGAACCCATTGAGTTATTCAAACAAATCTCTTCCAAACTAGTTCCCTTTCTATTTTCATTGTATTTGCTTTTAATAAAGTTTGAAAGAGGAAGGATCAATGGGAGTGCAAGAGAGCAGGGGAGAGAGTAATGGTTCGAAAGAATTTGATTAAAATATCCACATAGGTTAAACTGTTAAAATGAACCAACTGCACATAATCAATACATGCTAATACAAAATCAAAAACAGCAAACAGTTGCAAACTTGGTCTCTAGGTGAGACAGTTTTGACAGGAGGGAAGAAAAAGGTGTTACTATGGTAAGTCTAGAAATGTTACACAGAGTTAGAGACAGAGTTCATAGCCTATTGATTAAAAATACTGGAAACAGACATCTGCTCAGATAATAAAGAAACAGGTCATAGAAAAAAGAAAATGGTAATGGATAGAGAGATGGAACAAGAATGACAATCAAAGTAGGTGGGAAAAGAAAGCAGGTTCCCAAGGCTTGTGTGCCTGGCTAGGAAGACTATCCAACAAGAGCCTTTAAATAGGGCTGTGGAGAATGTACCATTCAAATCAATTTTCTCAACATCTATTAGGAGGGAATTTGATCATTGTCACTAAAACAAACAAATAGCAATAACAAGACAAAAGAAAATACATGATTTGGATGGGCTGTGATGGTTCAGGGGGCAGAATCCCATGGAGTTTATGAATGGTAAGTCCCAGAATCCACCTAAAAGCCAAATCAGCTGCACAAGCATTTATAGTTCCAGAGAGGTGGAAAGTGGAGACAAGAGAATCTGCAAAAGTCTGAAGGTCAGCTAACCCTGCTTACACAGCAAGTCTCAAACCCTTTTTCATGACAAGGTAGAAAAGTAAATACTACTACCCAAAGTTTGTCAACTTGACTCATTATTTTCTCGTGCCTCAACACCCCTAAACAAGTGCTGCCATATTTCACATAGGAAAAGATCTATTTGCCTCTTTTGACTTTGCATTCTTCCTGCCCCTAACACACACACACACACACACACACACACACACACACACACACACACACACACACACACACACCACAATGTATTTCAATGATTCTAATGAAGAGCAGAGATACAAATCACTGTGCACGGACCAGAGAGGTGTACTCATCTAGGAAATGACCTATCCAAATAGTACATAAGATTTGGTAGAGACCTGTGGAGCCTTAGCTGAAATATCCTCTCAGAAAATGACAGAAAGAGGATTGCTTGACTCTCAGTGGCTAGAGTAGTAGAGCAAGCAGCTCTGAACCTTTGTGTACAGAATCTTCACAGGGCAGTTTCAGAACCAATTATTAAACCTAGAGCCCATCTCTGTTCCCATCCTAGCAGCTGTGCCACATCTACTCAGATGAGCCCTGGTAGCACAGACCCAATGTTTTGCCAACCAGCTCCCTCAACATCTGCTTCCCATGGAGGGGAGACCCAGAGGCTTCTCCTTCTGGTGGCCCTGTCTTCACTCATAAGCAACTGTTCTATAGAAGCTAGGATATGGGTCTTGGCCCTGGGAACTGTGCTAATGAGATAAAGCTTCTATTAATTGATTTCTAAGGGGGAATTTTTTATATTGTACAGGAACATTTCAGGTGCAAGTCAAGTGGGGGTCTGTTTCATTTTGATTTGCATTCTAATTTAATATATATAAATAACACAAGAATTTATGAATAGGTCTGGAAAGGAAAGTATGATTCACCATGTCTGGTTAGTATCCAGGAACCAATGAATTGATTAAGGATAGGCCACAGTAGGATGACAGTACACAAAGGACATAGAAGTTCAGACTAATCACAGACTTCTACCATCTAGCCTCATAGATGTATAACATCTATGATGTTATATGTATGATGGCTAAGGTATACTTATGGGAGTCAGAGCCTTCCTTCATATGTGAATTCTGTGCCCTCATCCTTCCTAATATCATTATCCACATTTTTCAGCATTTGGCTGTTGTTACTGTTGTTGTTGGTGGTGGTGGTACTGGTAGTGTTGGCAGTGATAGTGGTGTGTGTGTGTGTGTGTGTGTGTGTGTGTGTGTGTGTGTGTGTGTGCACGCGCCCAAGTACATGAATATGTGTGTATGTATATGAGGGTCAGAAGTTGAGATCAGGTATCTTCCTCAACCTCTCTCCAATTTTTTCTTCTTTTATATTTTTGAGACAGTATATTTTACTGAACCTTTATTATGATATTTCTGATTAGCTGGATGGTCATTGCACTCCAAGTATCCCCTTATATCTATACTTTTCTGAGCTTCAATTATAGGCAGATACCATTGTGCGCAGCATTTTACATGGATGCTGAGACTCTCAACTTAAATTCTCATGTTTATGTAGAAAAGACCAATGAATCTGGCACTTTATTCCTTGACTTCTTGATTTTTTTTTGTAAGTGTTATTTATTATTGGTGTTTTATATGCTGTCTGTATAGGGTCACAAAGTCAGACACAGCTTTGTGGACTCAGTTCATTCCCTTTTTGTTGTGAATTTTGTGCAGCAAGTGTTCTGATTCTTTTTTTGATTTATTCATTTCCTATGTAGCCCTAGCTTCACGTTCTGAGCTGTTAGAAATCCACAGACAACAACTGGAATGGAAATTTTCATAGAACAAAAATTGACAGGAGTAATTTTAGAAATGCAGATTCTGGGTTTCATGAGACATTAATTAAGCTGGAAATCTGAATGATCTCAGATGTTGAAAATCTCACGAGTCATCAGGAACAGGGCTGCACAGCTAGATCGAGGACTTTTCCATTGTAGAGTTCATAAAAAGATACAAGCTAGGAGAAGAAAAATGATATGTCAGGGGAACATGGAGAAGGTCCCAAGGGAGTCAGGTGGCACACCCTCCTCTAAGACATTTTTTATTTTCACCTAGCTTATATTTTCTATGTCATTTTTCACCTGGCCTCAGATGAACTTCTCTTAAGTATTTTCCAGAGTGTAATTATTAATGAAACCAGATTGGCTCCAATAAGACCATTCTGCATATTTAGCCTCTTTCCAACAAACCTAAAGACCGAGATGAATTCCTGGAAAACATGAACTAAAAAAGAAAACTGACTCCTGAAAGTTATTTGATGATTTCCACATGGATATTTGTAGCATTTGTAAGTATGTATACACACAGACACAAAGAAATAAATGTATTTTTAAAACAAGTTTTAAGGAACAAATCTGGGAATGAAAATATAGTTCAGCATTTGATGCCCAGCATTCAACGTTTCAATCTCCTCAATCTCCTCAACACAAAGAAGAAACAAAAAGACAATACTGAAGTAAAATTAATTACTTATTAATTAGAGAGAACTATATCCATCAGATTATCACAACTTTCCTGAAATAAACAGCTCAGAGTTAGCAGACATCTTTGAAGGAGGACAGAAAAGTACTACTGCTGGGATCTGAACTTCTTACTGGGACAACCCTCATGGTTCTCTTTAGGGAATTGAACACATGATTTAGGAACAAAACTTAAAAGATCCTCAGTTCTGGGAGTGCTCCTTGATGGTGATAAAGATCCCCAATTTTAACATGATGGCTCAAAATTTAGTAACTTCTCACAATAATCAGGGTTCACATCACTGCCTTTAAAAATCACAGTAGCTGATATTGAATTTCTGATCAAAATGACACTGGATGATCTCAGTATCAATCTCTTTTGGTCTGTCCTCCTTCTGCATCTACTCCTATTTTTTTGGTCACAGGAATTAAGATATAGAATCTCTTTTTTAGAGAAACTAGGACTCACTCTCCAAAAATGACAAATTACAGTACCTAGCTAGGAAATTCTCCGCTTTGCTTGCCATTCTTCATTGCATAGGGGACCTTTACACACTGAAAAGAAGGGAAGATGCACAGCAGAACTGTGAGGAGATAGGTCTCACTGCATCTCCTCCCGCAATCTATTAAAATCTTGTAATCTTCAGTGTTGGTTGTCACAATAATTGAGTGTAGAATTAATTACAAAAGGTGGATGTCTCTCTTTGGATTTGTCAGGGCATTTCCCAGGAGGACTCACTGAGATGTGAAAATGGTCCCATGGTGGATGGCATTTTTCAGTGGTTGCGCAGATACAGAGAGATCCCAGGAAAAAATGGTATTGCTTTGCCTGTCCATCTAAGCAGCCTGCTGGCAAACATCTCTTCACAGTTGTTGCTGCTGCTACCATCTTTGCCTGTAACTGACTCTAGCTCCTTTAACCTTCTAACAAAATCTAAGAAGCCTCAGCTCTTGAAGAATCTTCTAAGCCCTCATCACCAGACTGGAAATGCTCATTATCAGCCTCATGAGCTGAGCATGTACTGAGTTCTCAGCCCTTCTTACTGTGTGAAAACCATTGTTGCACCAACCATCCAATACTTTGTAAACCAATCTAATAGATGTCTTTTGCAATATATATATATATATATATATATATATATATATATATATATTCTCTTTATCATGCTCCTCCAGAGAACCTTGGCTAAAATATATATATCACACATTATTAGGTGGCTGCCCTTCCCTTATCAAACCTACATCTAAAACGGACAATTTTCAGTGGTCTTGTACATTTTCATATCTAAAAGCTCTACAGTCCTTTAAAACTTGATCCAGTGTATTCAATGTATGTCTCTTGCATATCTCTTTTTTTTAATGCAAGAGTAAATCTTGACCCTCATGAGTGATGATTGTAGGGAATGAACCACTTACTTTTGCCCTTGTCTGAGTGTTAGAGGATGTTATATATTCATTCATTTTACATCCAAACCACAAATCTTCTCTTCTCTAAGTACTCCTCTCTCATTCCCTCCTAACCCTTCCCTTCTGAGAAAGAAGAGGCCCCCACGGTTAAAAAATAAATAAAACCTACCCTGGATCAAGTCACTGCAGGACTAAGCACATCATCTCCCACCAAGGCCAGACAGTAGGGGAATGGAATCTACAGTCAGGTGACAAAGTCATCGATAGTTCCAACTTCAGTTGTTGGGTGACCCACATAAAAAATAGGATGCATGTCTGCTACATATGTGCAGGGGCCAAGGTCCAGCACATTTATGCTCCTTAGTTGGTGGTCTGTCTCTAATAGGCACCAAGGGTCCAGGTAAGTTGACACTGTTGTTCTTCCTGTGGAGTCCCTATCCCTCTGGGTCCCTCAAACCTTCTCACAACTCTTCCATACCACTACCTGAGTTTTAACTAAAGTCTGTCTGTGTGTCTCTGCATCTGTTTCAGTCAATTGCTGGGTAGAGCCTCTCAGAGCACAGTTATGCTATGGTCCTGTCTGTAAGCATATAAGACAATCAATAGTATTATCAGGGATTGGTGCTTGCTGGGATCTGTCTGAAAGTAGGCCAGTTATTAGTTGTTGATTTCATCATCTAATTAGATGCCAAAAACTTTTGACAAAATCCAATACCCCTTTATGCTAAAAGTAATGGGGGGATCAGGGATACATGTAAACATACATCTAAATACAATAAAAGCAATATATAGCAAGCCACAACCAACCTCAAATTAAATAGAAAGAAACGTAAAGCAATTCCACTAAAATCAGGGACTGTACACTCTCCCCATATATATTCAATATAGTACCAAAAGTAATAGCTAGAGCAATAACACAACTAGAGGAGATGAAAGGGATACAAATTGGAAAAGAAGACAAACAATCGGTATTCTCAGACAATTATGATAGTATAAATAAATCTCCCCAAAAAATCTACCAAAGAACTTCTGTAGCTGATAAACACCTTTAGCAAAGTGGTTGGATATAAAATTAACTAAAAAAAATCAGTATCCCTCCATTATACAAATAATAAATGGGCTGAGAAGCAACTCAGGTAAACATATCCCTTCACAATAGCCACAAAGAATATAAAATATCTTACTGTAACTCTAAGCAAGTAAGTGAAAAATCTATATGATAAGAACTTCAAATCTCTGGAGAAAGAAATTAAAGTTATCAGAATGTGGAAAGATCTCCCATACTCATGGATCAGTAGGATTAACATTGTAGAAATGGCCATCTTACCAAAAGAATCTATAGATTCAATACAATTCCCATCAAAATTCTAACAGAATTCTTTACAGACCTTAAGAAAACAATTCTCAACTTCATATAAATAAACAAAAAAGCCAGGATGGCTAAAACAATCCTATACAGTAAGAGAATTTCTGGTGGTATCACCATTCCAGATTTCAAACTATATTACAGAGTATTATTAAGAAAAACTTCATGCTGTTGGTGTAGAAACAGATAAGTTGGTCAAAAGTACCAGAAATAAACTCTCAGACCTATGTACACATACAGTGGAAAAAAGAAAACATCTTCAAAAAGTGGTGATGGTCTAACTGGATAACTGCATGTAGAACACAAATAGATTCATATCTATCACCCTGCCCAAAACTCAAGTCCAATGGATCAAAGATCTCAATGTAAACTCAGATACACTAAATCTAATAGAAAAGGAAATGGAGAGTGACTTTAAACACACTGGTCCAAGAAACAATTTCCTGAACCAAGCACAAATAGCTCAGACACTAAATTCAACAATTAACAAATGAGACCTCGTGAAACTAAAATCTTCTGTAAGGAAAAGGACATAGTCAATAGAGCAGTGTTTTTTAATATGAAGGTTGAGACACTTTTTCAGTTCAATGAGTCTTTCACAGGTGTACCATATCAAGTACTCTACATATCAGATATTTGTGTTACAATTCATAATAGTAGAAAATTACAGTTATGAGATAGCAATAAAAATGATTTTATAGTTTGGGTTCAACAGAACATAAAGCCTTTATTTAAAGGTTTATTTAAAGTATTGAAAATCACTGTTGGAGAGGCGAACAGACAATTATATTTTGATTTGAAAAACCTTCTGGAAGGTGAAATGCAATGTTTCTACTGAACCCTTGGCTCAGCAGGTATGAGCACTTGCTCCTCTTCCAGGCCACCTAGGCTCAGTTCCCAGTATCGCATACGGAAGTTCATAATTGAAGGCAAATCCAATTCCAAGGGAACTGATGTCTTATTCTGACCCATGTGAACATCTACTCACATGTAAAAACACTGTCCCCCCAATGAATAAAAATAAAATGTTTAAAAATATCAAAAGTGAAACATATAGAATGATAAAACTGCATATTATTCATCTGTTTTCTCCTACAAAGAATTGAAACTTGCAGTTTCTAAATATAAAATAGAATAGTTTATTTAATTTTAAATAATCATTTTTTCCAGTGGTAAAGTCACCGGTAAGTTGCTCATGCTCCTGTTAATAACCTCTCACACATGATTCTATAAGTAATTCTCATTAAATTTATTGGTCCAGTTAAAAAGAAAACATGGGGATGGGACCATTTGGGAAGAAATACAAGAGCAGCATGACTGAAGTCATGATAGAGGACAGTAGGGTACACATAATAAAAAAGTATCTACATGAATGTATGAAAATGTTAATTGTGGCATGATACTACAGACCAATAAACAATTAAAGAAACAATAATAGAAGCAAATGAATAAGGCAAACAAAGGGTGTGCTCTTGAATACCCTGCTCCTCAGCAATGCCATGGAAATATCTATCTACAGTCTGATCTATTCATTTGGGTCATGTTATTTATGGCCTTGCAGTCTTAATTAACAATTTGCCTGTGTAAGTCTCCAGTCTCCAGTGGAATGAAAAGAGGCTGCAGGTCAGAGTGTGAGTCATGTTTCTGTGTCTCCCTTGGCATTCATGGGGCCATGTTCTGCCCTCTCCAAATGCTCCTTGATTGATGGAGCATCCAAGCCACTGAAACTCCACTGCCAAATGTCAGCAACAAACCCTCTCACTGTATTGCCAATAAATGACAGCTTTCAAAATTGTGCAAACTGGTTCATGATTTGAGGTCAGTGAATGAAAAGGTGACTGTCTGGTGTTGCCATCAATAGCATCCGACAGAGAAACTAAGGTTGAAAGTGACAGTACTGATTTTCTAGTGCATACCTAAATATCCAGTTCTAACTGCTATAGGCTAAAATTATATTCAAGGCTGAAACCATTTCTATCCCCCAAGTTGTGTGTTCATCCCTGACAATTCTGTCAATTAGTCTCCTCATATCCCAAACTCTCTGGGAATCTGAAATGGCTGTTTTTATCTTCAGTCTCTTTTCTGATAGGAATACCCTTCTTATCCATTGTTTAGTCAAATTATATTCATTCTAAAGAGGAAATAGGAAGCCATCCTTCCTTCTCACACCATCTATCTTTCCTGTGCCTTTCCTATAACTTGTGCCTCTAGACCTCACCTTCAAACATTAGATTGCATCTACTAGAGAATCTAATGTTCATTTGGCCTTGGTCTAGATGCCTGTTCATAAAACTAGCTACTAAAGCTTAAATTAAGAAGAATTATATTAAGCAACTGGCAAAACAGAAGCTCAGAAACTGGAAAGGAAGTGATAGCACATGTGGCCACTTGGTTCATCTGCTTTAATAATACTTATAATGAGCTAACTTCTCAGATCCACACTGGAGTAAACATAGAGAAAAAAAGGAGTGAATTAAAAAATTCAATTTCATCATTCTCATTTTTCAGGCCAAAGAAAGTTACAAATATACCAGAGACCACTATGCTGGTAAATATTTCCAGCTTGGGCTTGATGTGTTGTATCCAAAATTCCTTTGACTGTCAAATTGGCACAGTCTAGAGTCATCTAAGTAGAGAGTCTCAGTTGAGGGATCAGGTTTCCTGGTATCTTTATTAGGAGTATCTTGTTAATGATTGACACAGGTTGATCCAGTTTACTGGGTGAAGAAGAAATGTTCCATTCCCTGGACAGATGCTGCTTAGTATAATTGTAAGAATGAGCATGTAAGCAACATCCTTCCATGGTTTCCCCTTCAGGTTCCTGTTTGAGTTCTTGCCTTTATTTCCTTCATAGATGGACCTATAGGATAGAATAAACCTCATACCTCCCATACATTGTCTTTGGTCAGAGTATTTTATCACAGCCACAGGTTTGACACTAGACACCTTAAAAGTCCAGGAACTGTATTTTCTTTTCATAATCTGGAATGTCTCTAGACAATTGTTCACTGAATCTTGACCTCTGTGCTTAATCAGTCAGCTTGCTGTGACAGTCATTGTTCCTGGCTCTCTGTTTATTTGCCCTCACTAATGGGATTCTGTCATCAACATAATTTTAGCTAAAACACCAAGCCATTAATTATAATTAATTTGAAGTGTAGGATAGGATTTCTAGACATATCCTGGTCACTTGATGGAGGATAGTTACATTGGCTTATATAAAAGGGGGCAATATTGGGAGAGCTACTGTCAATCACAAAGCTATAGACTACAATCATCTAGCTATAAATCAAAGTGAACACTTCTATCCTTGTACCACAGGTATCTCCCCACCTCATAGCTCCAGTTGCTACAATTTAATCACTACATCCACTAAGTACATCTTCTTCTTAGGTTTCAAATATTGTATAACATATAATTTCTGATTATAAATATTTATTTAATCACTACTAGCTCCCTTTTCCTTTCAAAATTCATAGTGAATGTGTTTATTTTGTGGTGGCTAAAAACTAAAATCTTTGGTGACATGAGCCAAAGAAAATTTCAATTCTTTATTTTGTCTATCTCAGGCATTTTCTCATGATAGCATAAGGCTAACAAAAGATTATCAGAAAATTACTCATATTTAAATATTTGATAACATGGTTTTGTTATCGAATTTGCCAGGTTCCATTTTCTCATTCTACTTATTGCAGTTAAGCGTTGGATTTGAGAAGCATTGAATCTTAGCTCTTCCAGGTTTTACTTTTTCTGGACAGCACTCTCAGTGGGCAAGAGACCTTCAACAAAGCACTCCAAAACATAGTCAAGATCCAAATTTTTGTATATACATTAAATCACAATAGAATATGTTGTGTTCTTGAATGTGTGAGCATGCATATATTGGTAGTAGAATTCTAGAATATGGAGAACAGTTGAAATATGATTAATAAAAAGGCTTGAGAGAGGTGGTTCTATCTCATATAGACAGAATATAATCAGGGCCTTTGAACATGATACTACAACCTTGCTTGTAGATGAGTGCTTTCACATTTATTTTAAGAAGTTTGGCAATGTGTACTCCTCAACAAGTCAAAGGCCATCATCGAAAGAAAATGCTTTGCTGACCATTTTAGAAATACCAAGTTGTGGCATTTACCTGCAAGTTCTTTTTGAAGTATTGTAGATAGGATTTTCCAAAGTACCTGAATCTAGGACACACTTCCTTTTGGAGACAGAGGAGAGAGATGTCTCCATATCTGGAATTCCCTGGCCTTAGAGAAAAACAGAGCTCTGTGCAACAGTATCCTGGTCAAAAGAACATGATCTCTACCTCTTAACTCTGTCTTCAGTGGAGAGGGAAAGCACTACAGTAAAAGATTTTTGAAGACTGGAGTTTCATACTTTCCTTTTTGAAATTCATTTTTCATACTTCCTTTTCTCATTGCCTTAAGTTTTCCATAAGAAAAACAAAAATTACATGAATTACCCAAGACTTTGAAGGGAAGCTCAGCAGAAACATTTTTCCTTTTTTATTACTTAATGTTTTGTATGATACTCAATTTTTTTTTTATAAAATAAAGTAATGGCTTTTTATTACATTCATGAAATAGTCTATTTACATAGTAGTTGGAAAGATTTGGGTAGTACTAGTTTCTATTCTAAGCATCTCTTTGAGAGCTTTTAATATATCCTTAATAAATAGAATATGGGCCTATAGAGATGGTCCAATGGAATAAGTGTCATGCTTGTGTGAGGTCCTAATTTCAGATCTTCAGAGGTTTTATAAAGCCAAATGTAGCAATACTGTTAGTAACCCAAGAACTCTACTAACAAATTTGATAGAAGGAATGAGAAGATTCATGGAAGCTTGTGTGCAAACTAGACTTGCTTGCACAACAGACATTAAGAAGATCCTATACAAATATGGCAGAGCCAAGGACTGAAACCCAATAGTCCCCCGACCTCCACACATATCCACACAGGTACACATGCCCCTAACAAACAATGGCCATAATCATGTAGTCACACACACACAAGGACTAAAATGTGAAGCTAACATGGAAATTCATCTTTATAAGCATCTAGAGAAAAATGCAAGAATATTCATAACTTAAATCTGTTTATGCTTTATAGCAATATCCCATCCTGAAAAACAGAAAGCAAGGAAGGAAGGAAGGAAGGAAGGAAGGAAGGAAGAAAGAAAGAAAGAAAGAAAGAAAGAAAGAAAGAATAATGGATGGAATAAAGAAAAAGTGAGTCCCCAGCTCTGAAGAAAAAAAAAAGAGAAAGTGAGAAAGAGAGAACAAAGAGAAGAAGAGAAGGAGGGGAGAAAGGGAGGGAAGGGGAAGGAAGAGACAAAGAAAAAGAATGAACAAGGAGGAAATGAGGAAGGGATGCAGAGGAGTGGAGGTAGGAAAGTGAGAGGAAGAGAAGAGAGGGGGAGAAAGAAAGCAAGAATACAGAAGTGGAGAGTAGAGAAGGGAAGGAGTGGGGGAGAAGAAAAGATGAAAAGGAAATTAAAGGCAATGATGTGTGTCCCTGGAAGAAGATATGCTGAGATCTTAGGACCACATGGTCCAGTGCCTCCCCAGTGCCTGGCAGTTCATGGGAGTTAGGAGAAATCAGTGAGTCAGGAATATAGAAAATAAGACCAATTCTCTTTTACTCATATGAGCTTAGCCAAAATGGACTTTCAAGTTCCTTAATAGACTCACACAAGTTCACTCTGTACTGTGATGCTTTGTATGTGTTCTTGGTACCTATTTGGTTCCTTAGTTTCTGAATGTAACTACAGTTATAGGTGTTTATAATGGAAAGGGCTGTGTCTCTGGTAAGGGGCAAAGTCTCTGAAAAAACTAAAACTCATGTCACCTTAGTCCTCATCACAAATAATAATCCCACTGCAGAACCATTAGGAATTTTAAAAACCAAAATACACTAAGAGGTCCTTTTGATGGATCTGTGGGCAAAGTACCTGTTGTGGACACATAAAGACTTGAATTCAGAGATCCAAAACACATGCAAAGTCTGAGTTTGGGAGCTCAGGCCTATAACACAAACACTCGAGGTAGGTGGGTCCTGGAGTTCACTGGCCAGTATAGTCAACACAGTGAACTCCAGGTAGAATTAGATATCTACCTCAAAAAACAAACAGACAAACAAACATATACATGAGCAGCAATAGAAGACACTTAATGTCAAACCATGCATTCCGCACGTGTACACCACCTACAGGATGCTAGCATAACACATGTCATGTACAAAAGTCTCACTGAATGTATATTGATATATTAATATGTATACATTATAATACTTAAGCAAACTAAGTGAAAATAATTTAGATGTGTGTAGAAAAATAGTCAACTCTCCTGCTATCTTATTTGAGGTCCACCTAAGTTGAGATGGAGCCCACTGAGGACATTTGAGAACAAAAGATACTGATAGCTCTAACAAATATTGGAACTAGGAGCAATCAATCAATAAATAAATAATGTTACACTTAGCTTTACAAGACACACCATGTGTCATGGGAGACTTGCTGGCCCTTAAAGCTTTCTCTAGAGATACTTACTAGATAAGAAACCTGAGCAAGTTGAGAACCTGATATGGAATCTGGAATACATCAAAGGCCATATGTGGCTTTATGGGGAACTATAATCACATGAAAGGTGGAGACAGGAGGATCCTAAGTTTTTGTGGATGCCAGCTTAGTTCCAGGTTTACTGAGAGATCCTCTCTTGAAGAAATAAAGCAGAGAATGATAAAGCAGGTGCCCTACATCCGTCTTTGACCTCTGTGCATTTGTAAAGGCACATGTAAATATGGAATACATAGGCATGCACATAAACATCTTACATGTACACAGAGAGAGAGAGAGAGAGAGAGAGAGGTTACTGAGACAATTGCCATTTATTTGTGTATAAAAGTAATTTATATATAATTATTTATACATAATTAATAATATCTTAACATTTTCAAAATGAGTTTGTTTAGACTTTTAAAGCAAGAAAACTCTTTAGCGCTTGTTTTGGCCTTTTTAGCCCTCTCACCCTTTCTGGATAAAAATATGTGAGAACAAAGAAATAGTTAGTCCATTTGAAATATGCATTAAAAGATACAAGATTTCTCAAATGTAGGAAAATTTACTCTTTCTCTTGGAAAAGGCTAGCCTTCTCTCACAAGCATCAACAGTTCCTCCCATCATTTAACTTCCCTCTACTTGGTACAGAATTTGAGAGATATGTTTGAAATAGCATAAATTTCCCCCCATAGCTGTGTAAGCTAGCAGTCCTTACCTACCTCCCAATGGAAAGTGTGTATTAATGAACTAGCATGTTCTTAATAATAGAAGCAGTCCCTGGGTTCTTTAGAGCAGAGCAAGGCCAGGGGCCTGTATCATAGTAAAACTGCATTTGTGGCTCAAGCCTACAAATTTCTGTGCTCAGACTTCTTATCAATTAGTGAGAGTTAACTCAGTGCCACCTCACATTTATAGTCTCCAAATAAGGAGGATCATGATTAAAATTTTATAACTGAGAACATGAAAAATATTATCACTCAACATGATTAACTCACTTCTATTAGCAGTAATCTAAGAAATATTAGAAACCTCCTCTGACTGCAGAGATCTGTCCACAGCCTTTACAACCCTATGGAACAAGCCACTTCTAACTAGAGGTCCTGACGGGAATGGGCATATCAATCAACTTCTAAATATTATGCTAAGTGCTTCTGGTATTTTTGCTTATTGATGATTGTCATAGCTATAGAAACAAATTTTATAGTTGTTCATGTATATGTTTGTGTGAGAGAGTGGTGCACATACACATGTAAGCACACATGTGGAAACCAGAAGACAGCCTTAGGTGTTACCCTAAAATAATACAATCTGCCTCCTCTTACACAAGGTTTCTCACTGGACTAACACTTACTGATTAAGCTAGGCTAACTGGAGAACATGCTCCAAGGATCCATCTGTCCCCAACTTCTCAGGCTTAAAAGTATATGGTCCCAAGACAAGCTTTTTATGGTGTCTTGGGATCAAACTCAGATGTTTGTGCTTTAAATAGAAACATTTTTCTGACTGATCTGTCTCTAAAACTTGGAAAATAATTTTTCTCTCTTCTTCCCGTAATAGACTCTCAGCTGATCCTTGGTGACTTAAACCTCTTTATTAAGACACGATTGTTGAATTAATACACTTAAGCATGAGTGAGTCTTTTTTCTTGGCGTCTAATGTACAGAATACTGTAGAAGTCATAGATTGGCATGGCAAGATTAGGTTACAAAGAGTCTATGGCTTCTATTTTGAGTCTTGTCACAGTTATTACCACCTGAAAATTTGACAGGATTAGAATCAACTCAGGTCATATCTGTGAGAGAGTTTCCAGTATGGGTTAATTGAGAACAAAAGACTGGCCCTCAGTGTAAGTGGCACCATTTCTCTGGCAGGAGTCATGGACTCAATAAAAAGAGACACTGAGCAAAACATTCATCTCTCTATGTTTTTTGGACTGCATATGCCACCTGATCAACCAGGTATCTCAAGCTCCTGCCAACAGGACTGGGCCCTTAAGCTGTTAGCTAAAATAAATGCTTCACTGGAGATGTAATGAGAAGCCCTGTCTCATGGAAAGTAATAGAGTGGGACATGAAATGTCCTCCAGTTATTTTCTCCTGGACTAAGCAGATTGTGGGTATGATAGCATTTTCATTAATATTTAACTTAATTTTATCTTGTCTTTTTGAGTAATAAAATTCATGTACCAATGGGGGAAGAAAATCATCTAAACAGAGAATAATGCACTGTAGTAAAATCTGTGCTGGATGATAGTCCACTGCACTGCAATTAAAGATTTGACTTGGATTATTTATCTTCGAATTGTCCTAAGGGTTTTTTGATGGCTCTACATACCTCACACCCAACTTAGAAACATGGCCCAACCTAATGCTCCTTAATGGACATGAGATAACCACAAGATAATCAATGGAGCCAATGGGGAAATTTTCTACTCTTCCAAAATAAGACTTCCATCTTAGAGGAGGCTCCACAGATAGCATGGTGACTTAGAGCACTTGCTTTTTTTCCAGAGGACCTAAATTCAGTTCCTAGCACCCATGTGGTATATCTCACAACTATCTGTAACTCCAAGTAAAATGACCTCTTCAGGCTTCAGTGTGTATGTATCCACAGAAATGAACTGTAGACAACATTTAACACACACACACACACACACACACACACACACACACACACACACACACACACACTGTTCCCTAGACTACAGCCAGCATAGTGCAATTTAGAAAAAGAATTATTATATCCAGAAGTTTAATATAACAGTATATACTTAGTATATTTAAAATATATTTAAGAAGTACAATTATTAAAGCTCACCAGTCCATAAAATAGAACATAGGGACTAGAAAAAAACTCCATGAAATAATAGAAATATGACATGGAAGCCAGACAAATTCTAAGTGAATTTTTAGCTCTATCATTTTGGAACTTGTGACTGTGTAGACATTTCTTTACCCTTTCATTTCCTAATGAATGTGGAAAGTTTGAAGAATAGCTTTTTCCTGGGGCAACCAAGGTAAAGATGACATACAATATGAGAGATCTCTATGCAGGAGTAATGATGCTACTTTACAGATGGAATAGAATGTGCTAAATACTCATGGATGTGAAATCTAACTCCCATTTTTCCGAATATCCTAGAGTGAATTAATGAAAGACATGTTGAAATACACATGGTTAATTCAGATTTAACTGTTTCTTTTGTCTAATTACTGCATGTGAGGGAGGGCAAGCTCTTTCACATTTATGATATATTTTCCACCACTCATTCATCCTTCATGCCTGTGTATGATTTGGTCTGTTTTAAACAATACTTCATCCTTGGTTGACTTAAATTAAGAAACCATTACAACAAAGAAAAAGGGAAGAGGAGGACTTGGGAGTAGAGCAGGTAGAGAATGGAGAGAGGACAGAAAGGAAAACAAGGAAGAGGAAGAAGAGGAGGGGGAGGAGGGTGGTTATAAAGAAGTCAGAAGAATTTGTACCTGTTTTGATTTCAGTTCCATGTCCTGCCACTTTCTTAATCAGGAACCTCAGTGTCCCACCCTCCAGGATGAGCAGCAGGGTCCCTGAGCCTTCAGACAGTTCTGTGGACAGAAGCAGACCATCCTCATTCCATGTCCGAAACTGGAAGCTCACTGACAGACCATCAATTTGGGGGGTGCCAGGCAGCATCAGGTAACTGCTCCTGGAGTTGACAAATGTGATGGGAACAATTTGTGATTCTGAGCAGGAAAAAGTGACATTGCCCTGAAAAACAATTAAAAAACAAACATATAAAAGACATTTTCTACTCTGCAATATGATAATTTGTGTAAACAACCACGTAGTGCTGCCCTTCATTTCAGAATTATTCCACACTCAGCTACACAATCTTAGTATGTCATTATTGCTCAGATCAATTCGTTCTGTTCAGATTTTAAGATTCCAATGCCATCTATAAAGGCTGTCAGAGATTCTAGGTAGAAGGGGGAAAAAGTCAACTTATTCTAGGGAACCAAAGATAGAAAAATAATTACATTAACTCGCTGATGATAGTCATATGGTGAGTCAACCTTGTTCCAAACACTGGAATAGCAATGAAATCAATATACATAGGAAAATACTATTACAATACTTAATTGCTAAAAAGATATTGAGCCTAACTCCTGATGTGGAATGTTGAGGAAGGGGAAAGGGAAGAGAGAGAGAGAGAGAGAGAGAGAGAGAGAGAGAGAGAGAGAGAGACAGAGACAGAGAAAGAGACAGAGAGAGACAGAGAGAGAGGAGAGAGACAGAGACAGAGAGAGACAGAGACAGAGAGAGACAGAGACAGAGAGAGACAGAGAGAGAGCAGGAGTGCAGGAGAAAGCTAAGCTTTGAGAAATACTAAGAGTTCTTATATTAGTTGGGGATGTAGTTCAGGTGGATGAGGACCTGACTAAAATATACAAAGCCCCTAATAAATCCTCAGCAGCATATAAACTAGGCACTGCATTACACATCTGTAATCTTCCCCTATAGGAGGTAGAGGCAGGAGAAGGTTAGGTTCACCCTTGGTACTTAATGACTATGAGGCCAGCTTGGGCTATGTGAGACGAAGAAGAGAGGAGAGAGGGAAGGAGGGAGGGAGGGAGGAACGGAGAGAGAGAAAGAGGGGGTGGAGAAAACCAGGTTTGACTAAACTAGAGAACAGGGAAAACAATTACTATTTGCAAAAATGAGTTTGAAGTGAACACCCGTATATCAAAGACCTACAAAATATGTTCCACATCAGGAAGTCATGCTTAATTAATGAAAATATTTATATGTTTAGCCCCAGCTTTGTTTTTTTTCTCTAGAGGATTACAAAGAGTGGACTACTGTTGGAATAGAGCAGAAGGGTTCTTTTTGTTTTGTTGGATATATTTCTTTATTTACATTTCAAATGTTATTCCCTTTCCAGGTTTCCTACCCATAATCCATCTATCCCTTCCCTCTCCCCTATAAGGTGTTCTCCCCCTATCAATCTCCCCTTACGCCCCTCCCATCATTTCCCTGCACTCAGGGTCCAACCTTGGCAGGACCAAGGGCTTCTCCTTCCACTGGTGCCCCAACAAGACTATTCTCTGCTACATGTGCAGTTGGACCCCAAGTCAGTCCATATATAGTCTTCGGGTAGTGATTTAGTCTCTGGAAGCTCTGGTTAGTTGTCATTGTTGTTCTTATGGGGTTGCAATTCCCTTTGGCTCTTTCAATCCTTCCTCTAATTCCTCCAAAGGGGGTCCTGTTCTCAGTTCAGTGGTTTGCTGCTAGCATCTGCCTCTGTATTTGACATGCTCTGGTTTTGTCTCTCAGGAGAGATCTACATCTGGTCCCTTTCAGCATGTACTTTTTAGCTTCTTCAAACTTATCTAGTTCTTGTCCATATATATGGGCCACATGTGGGATGTGGGACAGTCTCTGAATGACCATTTGTCAGAGACTCCTGGGTCCCCTGCAGTGTTTCACCCCCTTGTCATACCCTTCTGCATCCCTTGCAGGGTTTGACCCCTACTGAGCCCTGCTGATGCATGTGGAAACCTTTTGTTCCTAACAAAGGAACAGTCTGGCTTGGTAACAACACACTTGGGCGATGGTCAGTTAAATTCCTGTCTTTTGTCTTCCCAGTCTTTTGTTTTTGAGATTTAGGCTGCTCTTTCTGGATTGTTCCCCAGTAAATTGGGGGCCGGTATTTGGTCTTTTGAGCCACAGAGGGGGCATTCTTTCTTAACACGTATAACCCCTGTGTGTGTGTGTGTGTGTGTGTGTGTGTGTGTGTGTGTGTGTGTGTGTGTGTGTGTGTGTGTGCGCGCGTTTTTTAATCCCTCAGGCTTATGCCTGGTTCTCAGTGCCATGTCATTGTAGGCATTGACAACCATTCCTTCAGTCTCTGCTCTAAATTTGTACAGAAGGGTTCTTTTGTGAAAGTCATTTGTTGTTTAGATAACTGACCAACTCTACATCCAAACATGTCATATCTTCATTTCTACTACCTCACTCATAAAAAAGTCTCCATAGCCAATCTCATACCACAGTGCCATTGATCACATCCCCTGCAGATGTCTCCTTCCTGTTCCTATTGAACAGCAGCTTTTCAATTACAAATCTCAATTTCTCTGAGGCTACTCTCAAGCCAACACCACTGATAGAAACCAGCCAGGACTCTTGAGGTAAGCATGCTCCAAGGCAGCTGCCTGTATTCAGTTTACACCCAGGACCCAAGTGTCAGAAGGACACACTTAGTGCAGATCAGGAAGCCAGAAGTCTAACACACAGCAGCACTTTCTAGGAGCATCATTTACAAGCCTTGGGTTCAGTGGATAAGACCCTTGTTACACAAGAATTCTGATCTGAACTCACTTCCTGAGAAGCCAAATATAAATGTGAATATGGCAGTATGTAGTTATAGTCCCACAAGAAGCAGGTGGATGCATATGTGTTCTGGGTGCTTGCTGACCAGGCAGTCAACTTAACTAAATTGATGAATTCTAGGTTCAGTGAGAAACCTTGTCTGAAAATTTAAGGTGAGAAGAAATAGAGGCAGAGAGTCTATGGTGACTTCTGGCCTCAATATGCACAAGCATACACACATACATACTTCCACATAACCTCAAAGCATATACACAAAACATATCCTGGTCTCAGCTATATTTATGATAGTTGTATGTTTATGCAAACAAACAAGCAGATCAAATTGAATTTCCAACAACCCTTGTGCATTTGTAATCAGTCACTATTAACTCACCAGTAAGGCTGCCTCAGCATTCTCTCCCATGAATCAAAGGTAGTTTTTCTCTTATAGATGTTTTTCTCTCTTTAGAAAATATTCCCACAGTGGATGGATTATTAAAGGGGATATTCATCTAGAAACAATGGGTACCATTTTACGGAAAAGGCAAAATGCTTATAAGTGCATCCTGGATTCTGAACAAGGTTGGCTTTATGCCTTCACTTAAAAGGAACAAACACAGCTCCTCTTAAAGTAAAATCAAGTCTATATGTCCTGTTGTTTGTGACTGTGGGAGAGAATCCAATGTAATTTACCCCTTTTGTTTTGTAAAACATTTAGGAAGGAACACAACTCTGTGTATGAATGACTTTGTCAACTCTGCCACCACTTACTGTGAAATAAGTCAACTCACAAATAATCCACACAGAGACTAGGAGCTGGTAGTCTTTTTCCTTTTGTCCTTGTCCGATGATATTATCATTGCATGTATAAACAAATTTTCTCTAGCATTACACTGGACCCAACATTTGAAGCTTTGGAGAAGGAGAAGTACTCGGGAGATCAGAAGGACACAAATGCAATGCAACTGAGGTTCTAAGAAGGTGTCTTCACTTACAGATTTCAAACCTGCAGCTCAATCCAAATAAGTCCCAGGCATTCTGAAGACAACCAGGGAGCTACAGCCACATTCAACTGATACGCATAGGAGGAACTCCTTTTGCTTTACAGAATGATAGAACTTGCACGTGCATTGCTTTGTATGTTTTTTTGTATTAGTTACTTTTTTTGTGGCTGTGGTCAAACATCTGACAATAAACAACTTAAAGGATACAGAGTTTATTCCAGCTAAGAGTTCAAGGAGATGTGGTACATCATGGCAGGAAACATGTGGCATCACATGAGATACACATGTTGATAGGAACTTGCGGCAGCTGGTCACATGAAGCTCAAGTCATGAAGCAGACACAGATGAATGTTAGTGATTAGCTTACTTTCTTCTTTTTATTGAGCCAAAGTTGCAGATCAGAGTACTACGCACATTAATAGTGGGTCTTCTCACCTTCATGACCTATCTAAACTAATTCTGTGTCGGCATGACTTAATGTTTATCTCATAGAAGGTTCAAGATCCTGGCAAGTAAATAATATTTACCAATGAGTTGTCTTATTCTTCTCCTTGCTGTTAAAACAAAATTTGTGAAGTAGACGCTAAGCCCATATTGGTGAAGATATCAGACCCTCCTAAAACAGGACTCATTGGTCCATGAGCTGGAACTAGGCTACACCCTCCTGTCCCAACCACTACCTCTCTTATCATCAGAAGGTGCAATATAATCTTCCAAAGAAGAGAATTGTATCAGCCTTTCAGATATGATCTTTTGCATACTGTCTAAGACAGCAATAACTGAAGACCAGCACAAAACTTTAAACTTACTTAAACATGAAAATGCTGTTTTGTAATTTAGTAGAGTAGTATTCAAGCAGAAATTATGTAGATGAAAGTGTCATATTATAGTGTCAAAGACTCAACTAGGCTACATGAATCAAAGACGTTCAGATTAAATATTAAACACATGTGGTATTCAGATAGGAACCAGACAGTAGAGTCAATATGTTTCTCTTCCCAATGTTGTTGAGTACCATCTAATCAATTTAGTGTTCCACGAGGACACAAAGCAAGGGCAGGAGGCAATCACAACTCCCTTTTACCTATTTTTCTACTTGATCTGGGGTCACTCTTTTTTTCTTTCCTAGCCTTCAGCTGAGAAGTACTGTACTAGTGCAGCTTGGCAGGTTCTCCAGCTTTTAAAGTCACATTTAGTTTGATTTTATTTGCTTCTAAGCTCTTGGGTTTTGGAGGTATCTTCTTAAGAAACAGCAGTTCCCAATACTTTCCAAAGCCCATAATCCTGTGCACCAACGCATTATAAGAAATCTCAGCCTCAGTCTGTGTTGTGTGTGTGTATTGTTCCCAACTGTACTGTTGGGAAGGTGGGTATGAAGACAACTATACTCCTCCCTTTGGCTTCAGAACTATTTAAACAATGGTCTCCAAAAAACTAAAACTCCTCCAGGAATCTCACTCTGGGATAAGGAAAAGGTTGAAGCTGATATTCAGCCAGGGTGGGAATTTGTCTCTGAAAGAGATTTGCATGTTTATGACAACTTTTCTAGTAACCTTGCAAGAGATACAAGCTCAGAATATGATGACAGGCAGGAGTCCTTAGCTATGAATAATGATTGTCCTGTTTTAAAATATAAGCTTATTAAGATCTCACAGGTGCTATAGTGGCACACAACTTTAATCAGAAACAGAAACAGAGTCAGGCAGATGTCTGTGAATTAGAGGCCAGCTTGGTCTCCAGAGAGAGTACCATGAAAGCTGGGGCTAAACAGAGAAGTTCTATCTCAAAACATCAATCCCAGTCCCTGATGCTGCTGCAAAAAAAAAAAAGAAAAAAAAAAAAAGAAAAAATCCACAGATAAATTTGAGATGCACACTGGACTTATGTAGTCCTTTGCCAACATGGTTACATGGAATATGTCTCCTCTTTCTACTTTTAACTACCACTTGTGTTTTTAGTTGGCTTTCTGAAAAATTAGCTGAGCCAACCTTCTCAGAGTTGTCATAGCATAGGCTCTTACCTTTGTGTGTGTGTGTGTGTGTGTGTGTGTGTGTGTCCGCAGCACGCAGCACGCAAGTGTACACACATGCACGCATATGTGGGCCTTAGTTGTTTTAGGGAGAACACTGGCTAATATAAATAGCAATGGGGGAAAATAAATAATAAGCTAATTTTCACAACATTCACAGGTACACTGGGGTGAGAAGAAGAAGCCTGACTCCAGCAATCATTTACTTACACATTGAATCAACTTCAAGTAGGAAAGAACACAAGGTTCCTAACTGCTAAATGACTATTACTTGCCTTGTTTGTGTTTAACACCATCCCTACATTAGGTTTAAGACAATCTAATGGCAAATGAAGCTTTTAACTCAATCATCTATTACTTGGAAGTGCTTCTACGGTAACCTGACTCATACACTTAGACCCTGATTTCTCTACCACCAGTGACCTCTCCAGATTCCACAGCCATTATCCATATTCTCTGCCAATTGTCCCACGAGCCTTCTTCTTTGTCCACATCGGAGCCCTTTGCAACCTCAGATATTTTCACGAGTCCATTCTTCCAATGTGGCTTTCAAATGGTGTATTTTGCCTGAAGACATCTGCATATTTCTAACAATAACTTCAATAACATAAAAATAATCAGCTACTTTATGACAAATAATTAATGGTATAATACTATGACAGAAGAGTAAGTTTATGGACACATACACACACACACACACACACACACACACACACACACACACACACTGAAAGAGAGTGGAGGTGGGACAGAGAGACAAAGAGACAGAGAGTGAGATGATGATTAACATATAAAGAAGCTAAAGCAGAAGACAAAAAAAATCCTTCCCTACCTGGGTAACATGTAATAATTGCTCTAGAATTGCCAGAAAACAGGGTGCCAATGTTAATGACACAGAGAGGTTTATTAGCCCCCTAGCCTAGGAGTATTTTGAACACACATACTTCCCCCATAGGGATTTGCCTTGTTAATCTGGATCAGAGTGCATTACTGAGTAACTCAAGGCAGGAACCAGGAGCCACAAATAAAGGGAGAGACACTTGAGGAAAGCTTCTCCCCGTGGCATGTTTAGCCTGCCTTCCTAAACAAGCCAGGATTACCTGCTCATGGTGTCACAAAATAGAGGGAAGTTTTCCCATACAAATCATTAACTAAGAAAATGCTCACAGACTTGTCTACTGACCAATGTGATGGAAGTAGTTCCTCAATCAAGAATCATTTTCCCTAGGCAGCATGTGTTTTGTTGAGTTGATAAAGTTTAACCAGCACACTAGCTCTCTCTCCCATTCTGAGCAGTGCCTTTACATTTCATAGTAAATTATTTTTGTTTCATTTCTCTGTGACCCTGGTCAAATGATTTATGCTGGGACATGAGGACAGGAAAATCTTGGCAGACACCCTCTACCTTCCTATCTGATCCTACAAAAATGTGTTATTTTACAGGATCAGTTTATGTCAGGTCTTATATGACTTCTCTTTTTCATAACTTAGATTGTTAGATGAGATGGTTCTAGGGTTCTCACAGGTTCCCACATTCTTGGAAGCTGAACAAATACATCTCTAAAACATCTTTTTTTTTTTTTTTTTTTTTTGGTGGGGGGAGACACATATGAATTTTTTGTACTGCTAAAATAAGAAATCTAATTAAGTTTTTACATCTTAAAAGACAGTTTCCTTGGGTATACTGTACATAAAAGAGGAACAATAGACTTCCTGCCCCAATACCTGCCTCACTGCCGGTAAGAATCCAATAATCAATCAACATGGCTGATAGATACCATGGGTGCCCATATCTGCATGAGTGTATACATGTATACATGTATATCTGTCTATGTCTTTCTGTCTCTCTCTGTGTCTGTTACTCTGACTCTCTGTCTCTTGGTCTCTCTCTCTCTCTCTCTCTCTCTCTCTCTCTGTCTCTCTGTCTCTGTCTGTCTGTCTGTCTCTCTCTCTCTCTCTCTCTCTCTCTCTCTCTCTCTCTCTCTCTCTCTCTCTCTCTCTCTCTCTGTATGTGTGTGTGTGTGTGTGTATGTGTGTGTGTGAATGTACCTGTGAAGTGTCATCTTGAGAGTGATAACTCTTCCATTTGAGACAGAGTCCCTCAATGAGACTTAGGACTTACAAATTCAGCTACACTGGCTGGTCAATTAAACCCAGACATCCACCTAGTGTCACTTCTTAGCACGGACATTATTCGTGATATCCTTCCCAGATTTTTATGTAAGTTCCCAGTGTAGAATGCAATGCAGATCTCCATGATTGCATAGGGGGCACACTTTATGATGCTAACTACCTCACAGTCCAATGCTACATGCAGATTAATAAATGGCAACATATAAAATTTAAGAATCATATTAAGTGCCCTCAGCAGGGAGTGACTATCAACTTTCTTCATTCCTTCCTCTCCAAACTAAAATGTTTTCTTGGAAGAATGCATGATTATAACTGAACTTTACAGAGAATTAGGATGGTTAGCTTCACTGAAGATGATGGAATAAGAGAATTATATGCAGTAACTTAGCAGGATGATGGACCAGAGCTACACAGTGAAAAGTAAAGAAAACCAATGAGAGTGTATATGAGTTCTAAGCAGCCTTCTCCTTCCAAATATATTCAGGTCGTTCTATCATCTCATCTGAAGTATGTCAAATGCTGAGTGAAATCCAATAAAATCCATCCAACTAAAAGCTGATGGCAGAGGGGCTCATCAAAACAGAGATCTTGACTAATAACATAATTATAGTGATTTCCTCATGATTGATGGGTACAATATCATGACAGCAGCATTTGTTCAAGAAATTCTTACAGGGATGACTGGGTACCATTTAAGTCTATGTGATAGGACACTTCAGAATAAATCAAGTACATGAGCCCTGCTCTTCCCACACTAGCATCTGTCTGAAGATGTTGCTGTTCTGAGACACTATGAAATTAACACAATCTTATGTTTTTAAAACCCAGGTTTAAAAAAAGAAGTCTGGTTTATGTTTCCTGAAGACAGAATGAGGAAACTCCTCATATTATTGATAAAACCCAAATTGCCCACTGAGGCAAGCTTATTTTCCTAAAGATCTCTCAACTGGAGATGTAAAAGGGAATAAAGAAACCACTTTCTTACTACTAAAATAACCTAAAACCTTTGCATGTTTTTACTTCCATCCCCTTTGTAAATCTAAACAATGCCCTTCATAAATATATTTTACAAATTTGTTTATAAAAGCAAAGATTTTTTTCTTTAAACTTTACTGCAAATTATACCCTCTGACAAATTTTAACTTGAGAGCTTTTGTGTGGATATATAAAGATACTAACACATGACTTGCCTTTGTGAATCTCATGCCTATGTTATTATTGTGTTTTCTAGAATGGCATTCTTTCTAGTTTTAATAAATCTCCAACTGTGACTCATATTGGCTCATCCTGAAATTATCTTCTCAATGAAGCCATAAACTAATTTGAATGGAGGTCTTTAAAAAGAATTTTTGTTTCTGCTAGTGGTGATAAAGAGGTTTGTTTTCACCACTGCTGATGACACTTCCAGAACATTCTCACCCAACACGCAGCATAGTTTTACTGGTTAACAGGCACTTTAGCCAGATTACAGTATATGTGAGAAATATCATAGCTTATTAAGCTGGGATAATGACCTGTTAGAACTGAGAATTCTGAGAGACTTTGTAAAGAGTAGATTACAGTGAAACAGCTTCATACTTTCTGATTAAATAGTACAAATTTGGAACAGAATAGTTCAAAAAATACAGAGAGAAAATAAGAGTAAATACATAATGTAAGAGCTATGCTTCAGACTAAACTTTTGGAGGTCTGGAATGCATGACTGACAAGCAAATTTCTGCCAATATCACCTTACTCCTCTTCTCAATTCTCTGTACACCCATAATAAAGGATGAGGGAGAAACATTCCATAATATTTCCTCCTCCCTTTGCCCATCATAATATTTTTAACACACAAAGTTAGTGTGTTCACACCTTGTTTGCATGGCAGAGAATTCAAGCTAGAAGGGAGCTGGAAGCTTCTTCCTTGCAGGCTAACTTTCTGAGTCCTAGAAGGAGGTTTGCATGCTGCTGGGAGTGAAAAGTCATCAGCAGTGCTACACAACTGTGACCTCGCTGAAATATGAGATCAATCACCCAGGTAACATGTGGCCATCTGTGCACCAATGGCAGTACTGTTACTACAGTAACCCCTCTCTGATTAGATCTGGTGTATACTCAGCAGCAAGGAATTTATTCCCAGTATGTGAACATGATCAAAAAACCATGTTCAGAAAGGCTACAGCCCTAACAAGAACAGAATACTGATATTGAGCAAATTGACATATCACC